>NW_020529269.1:0-42267 GCF_003368295.1 Carassius auratus
GCAGGTTTGGGCTGGTTAGTAATTGGATGGAGACCCCCTGGTGAATACCAGTTGCTCTAAGATTTTTGTAAATTTTTCACAAGATTATATAATAATCTTGAAAAAAAAAAAGAGTCAATGCCCATTCTTTGAATCTTAGCAGTCATGGACCTGTTTAGTGTCTGGATGGGAGACCGCCTCGGAAATACCAGGTGCTCAATATTATTGGAAATTTATTACTAATTATATTAATAATCTTAAAAAAAAAAAAAAAAAAAAAAAAGAGTCAATGCCCGATCTCTTAATCTTAGCAGGTATTGGCCTGGTTAGTGCTTGGATGGGAGACCGCCTCGGAATACCAGGTGCTGTAAGCTTTTGGATTTCATCCTACTTATATAATGTATGGGCGATTGATTGGCTGATCTTTAAATAGTCTTCTCTTTGGCAGTATCCTTCGCTTGCGACCGTAACAACCTGGCTATGCCTGATCTCGTCTGCTCTCGGAAGCTAAGCAGGTTTGGTCCTGTATAATGTACCGGCGATTAGATTGGCTGATCTTTAAATAGCTCTCTCTTTGCAGCAGTCTCGCTTATGGCCATTCCACCCTGGCTATGCAGATCATGTCTGAGCTCGGAAACTAAGCAGGTTTCGCCTGGTTAGTAATTGGATGGCAGACCCCCTGGTAATACCAGTTGCTTTAAGATTTTTGGAAATTTTTCACAAATTATATAATTAATCTTGCAAGAAAAAAAGAAAGGAGTCAATGCCCCATATCTGAATCTTAGCAGGTATGGCCTGGTTAGTAATTGGATGGGAGACACCCTGGTAATACCAGTTGCTTTAAGATTTTTGGAAATTTTCACAAATTATATAATAATCTTTAAAAAAAAAAAAAAGTCAATGCCCGATCTCTGAATAATAGCAGGTTTTGCCTGGTTAGTACTTGGATGGAAGACGGCTGGGAAATACCAGTTGCTGTAATTTTGGCAATTTTTACTAATTACATAATAATCTTGCAACAAAAAAAAAAAAAAAAAAAGAGTAAATGCCCAATCTTTGAATCTTAGGAGGTATGGACCTGTTTAGTGCTTGGATGGGAGACCCGCCTCGGAATACCAGTTGCTGTAATATTTTTGGAAATTTGTACTAATTATATAATTATCTTGAAACAAAAAGAGTCAATGCCCAATCTTTGAATCTTAGCAGCTAGCCTGTTTAGTGTTTGGATGGGAGACCGCCTCGGAAAACCAGGTGCTCTAATATTATTGGAAATTCATTACTATTATATAATAATCTTTAAAAAAAAAAAAAAGAGTCAATGCCCGATCTCTTAATCTTAGCAGGTATTGGCCTGGTTAGTGCTTGGATGGGAGACCGCCTGGAATACCAGGTGCTTTAAGCTTTAGGGTTTCTTTCCTACTTATATAATGTACCGGCGATTAGATTGGCTGATCTTAAATAGCTCTCTCTTTGCAGCAGTCTTCGCTTATGGCCATACCACCCTGGCTATGCCAGATCATGTCTGAGCTCGGAAGCTAAGCAGGTTTGGGCCTGGTTAGTAATTGGATGGGAGACCCCCTGGTAATACCAGTTGCTTTAAGATTTTGTAAATTTTTCACAAATTATATAATAATCTTGAAAAAAAAAAGAGTGAATGCCCAATCTTTGAATCTTAGCAGTCATTGACCTGTGTAGTGTTTGGATGGGAGACCCCCTGGTAATACCAGGTGCTCTAATATTATTGGAAATTTATTACTAATTATATAATAATCTTAAAAAAAAAGAGCCAATGCCCGATCTCTTAATCTTAGCAGGTATTGGCCTGGTTAGTGCTTGGATGGGAGACCGCCTCGGAATACCAGGTGCTGTAAGCTTTTGGATTTTCATTCCTACTTATATAATGTATGGGCGATTTGATTGGCTGATCTTTAAATAGTCTTCTCTTTGCAGTATCCTTCGCTTGCGACGTAACAACCTGGCTATGCCTGATCTCGTCTGCTCTGAAGCTAAGCAGGTTTGGTCCTGTATAATGTACCGGCGATTAGATTGGCTGATCTTTAAATAGCTCTCTCTTTGCAGCAGTCTTCGCTTATGGCCATTCCACCCTGGCTATGCCAGATCATGTCTGAGCTCGAAACTAAGCAGGTTTCGGCCTGGTTAGTAATTGGATGGCAGACCCCCTGGTAATACCAGTTGCTTTAAGATTTTTGAAATTTTTCACAAATTATATAATAATCTTGCAAGAAAAAAAAAAGAGTCAATGCCCCATATCTGAATCTTAGCAGGTATGGGCCGGTTAGTAATTGGATGGGAGACACCCTGGTAATACCAGTTGCTTTAAGATTTTGAAATTTTTCACAAATTATATAATAATCTTGAAAAAAAAAAAAAAGTCAATGCCCGATCTCTGAATAATAGCAGGTTTTGCCTGGTTAGTACTTGGATGGAAGACGGCCGGGAAATACCAGTTGCTGTATATTTTTGGCAATTTTTACTAATTACATAATAATCTTGCAACAAAAAAAAAAAAAGAGTAAATGCCCAATCTTTGAATCTTAGGAGGTATGGACCTGTTTAGTGCTTGGATGGGAGACCGCCTCGGAATACCAGTTGCTGTAATATTTTTGAAATTTGTACTAATTATATAATTAATCTTGAAACAAAAAGAGTCAATGCCGATCTCTTAATCTTAGCAGGTATTGGCCTGGTTAGTGCTTGGATGGGAGACCGCCTGGGAATACCAGGTGCTTTAAGCTTTAGGGTTTTCTTTCCTACTTATATAATGTACCGGCGATTAGATTGGCTGATCTTTAAATAGCTCTCTCTTTGCAGCAGTCTTCGCTTATGGCCATACCACCCTGGCTATGCCAGATCATGTCTGAGCTCGGAAGCTAAGCAGGTTTGGGGCCTGGTAGTAATTGGATTGGAGACCCCCTGGTAATACCAGTTGCTTTAAGATTTTTGTAAAATTTTCACAAATATATATAATAATCTTGAAAAAAAAAAGAGTCAATGCCCATTCTTTGAATCTTAGCAGTCATGGCCTGTTTAGTGTTGGATGGGAGACCCCTTGGAATACCAGGTGCTCTAATATTATTGGAAATTTATTACTATTATATAATAATCTTAAAAAAAAAAAAAAGAGAGTCAATGCCCGATCTCTTAATCTTAGCAGGTATTGGCCTGTTAGTGCTTGGATGGGAGACCGCCTGGGAATACCAGGTGCTGTAAGCTTTTGGGTTTTCATTCCTACTTATATAATGTATGGGCGATTTGATTGGCTGATCTTTAAATAGTCTCTCTCTTTGCAGTATCCTTCGCTTGCGACCGTAACAACCTGGCTATGCCTGATCTCGTCTGCTCTCGGAAGCTAAGCAGGTTTGTCCTGTATAATGTACCGGCGATTAGATTGGCTGATCTTTAAATAGCTCTCTCTTTGCAGCAGTCTTCGCTTATGGCCATACACCCTGGCTATGCCAGATCATGTCTGAGCTCGGAAGCTAAGCAGGTTGGGCCTGGTTAGTAATTGGATGGGAGACCCCCTGGTAATACCAGTTGCTTTAAGATTTTTGGAAATTTTTCACAAATTATATAATAATCTTGAAAAAAAAGAGTCAATGCCCCATATTTGAATCTTAGCAGTATGGACCTGTTTAGTGTTTGGATGGGAGACCGCCCGGAATACCAGGTGCTCTAATATTATTTGGAAATTTATTACTAATTATATAATAATCTTAAAAAAAAAAAAAAAAGGTCAATGCCCGATCTCTTAATCTTAGCAGGTATTGGCCTGGTTAGTGCTTGGATGGGAGACCGCCTGGAATACCAGGTGCTTTAAGCTTTAGGGTTTTCTTTCCTACTTATATATGTACGGCGATTAGATTGGCTGATCTTTAAATAGCTCTCTCTTGCAGCAGTCTTCGCTTATGGCCATACCACCCTGGCTATGCCAGATCATGTCTGAGCTCGGAAGCTAAGCAGGTTTGGCCTGGTTAGTAATTGGATGGGAGACCCCTGGTAATACCAGTTGCTTTAGATATTTTGTAAATTTTTCACAAATTATATAATAATCTTGAAAAAAAAAAAGAGTCAATGCCCATTCTTTGAATCTTAGCAGTCATGGACCTGTTAGTGTCTGGATGGGAGACCGCCTCGAAATACCAGGTGCTCTAATATTATTGGAAATTTATTACTAATTATATAAATAATCTTAAAAAAAAAAAAAAAAAAAAAGAGTCAATGCCCGATCTCTTAATCTTAGCAGGTATTGGCCTGGTTAGTGCTTGGATGGGAGACCGCCTGGGAATACCAGGTGCTTTAAGCTTTAGGGTTTTCTTTCCTACTTATATAATGTACCGGCGATTAGATTGGCTGATCTTTAAATAGCTCTCTCTTTGCAGCAGTCTTCGCTTATGGCCATACCACCCTGGCTATGCCAGATCATGTCTGAGCTCGGAAGCTAAGGTTTGGGCCTGGTTAGTAATTGGATGGGAGACCCCCTGGTAATACCAGTTGCTTTAAGATTTTTGTAAATTTTCACAAATTATATAATAATCTTGAAAAAAAAAAAGAGTCAATGCCCATTCTTTGAATCTTAGCAGTCATGGACCTGGTAGTGTTTGGATGGGAGACCCCCTGGTAATACCAGGTGCTCTAATATTATTGGAAATTTATTACTAATTATATAATAATCTTTAAAAAAAAGAGCCAATGCCCGATCTCTTAATCTTAGCAGGTATTGGCCTGGTTAGTGCTTGGATGGGAGACCGCCTCGGAATACCAGGTGCTGTAAGCTTTTGGATTTTCATTCCTACTTATATAATGTAATGGGCGATTTGATTGGCTGATCTTTAAATAGTCCTCTCTTTTGGCAGTATTCCTTTCGCGTTGCGACCGTAACAACCTGGCTATGCCTGATCTCGTCTGCTCTCGAAGCTAAGCAGGTTTGGTCCTGTATAATGTACCGGCGATTAGATTGGCTGATCTTTAAATAGCTCTCTCTTTGCAGCAGTCTTCGCTTATGGCCATACCACCCTGGCTATGCCAGATCATGTCTGAGCTCGGAAGCTAAGCAGGTTTGGGCCTGGTTAGTAATTGGATGGGAGACCCCCTGGTAATACCAGTTGCTTTAAGATTTTGTAAATTTTTCACAAATTATATAATAATCTTGAAAAAAAAAAGAGTGAATGCCCAATCTTTGAATCTTAGCAGTCATTGACCTGTGTAGTGTTTGGATGGGAGACCCCCTGGTAATACCAGGTGCTCTAATATTATTGGAAATTTATTACTAATTATATAATAATCTTGAAAAAAAAAAGAGTGAATGCCCGATCTCTTAATCTTAGCAGGTATTGGCCTGGTTAGTGCTTGGATGGGAGACCGCCTCAGAATACCAGGTGCTGTAAGCTTTTGGATTTTCATTCCTACTTATATAATGTATGGGCGATTTGATTGGCTGATCTTTAAATAGTCTTCTCTTTGCAGTATCCTTCGCTTGCGACGTAACAACCTGGCTATGCCTGATCTCGTCTGCTCTCGGAAGCTAAGCAGGTTTGGTCCTGTATAATGTACCGGCGATTAGATTGGCTGATCTTTAAATAGCTCTCTCTTTGGAGCAGTCTTCGCTTATGGCCATTCCACCCTGGCTATGCCAGATCATGTCTGAGCTCGGAAACTAAGCAGGTTTCGGCCCTGGTTAGTAATTGGATGGCAGACCCCCTGGTAATACCAGTTGCTTTAAGATTTTTGGAAATTTTTCACAAATTATATATAATCTTGCAAGAAAAAAAGAAAGGAGTCAATGCCCCATATCTGAATCTTAGCAGGTATTGGGCCTGGTTAGTAATTGGATGGGAGACACCCTGGTAATACCAGTTGCTTTAAGATTTTGGAAATTTTTCACAAATTATATAATAATCTTGAAAAAAAAAAAAAAAAGTCAATGCCCAATCTCTGAATAATAGCAGGTTTTGCCTGGTTAGTACTTGGATGGAAGACGGCCGGGAAATACCAGTTGCTGTAATATTTTTGGCAATTTTTACTAATTACATAATAATCTTGCAACAAAAAAAAAAAAAGAGTAAATGCCCAATCTTTTGAATCTTAGGAGGTATGGACCTGTTTAGTGCTTGGATGGGAGACCGCCTCGGAATACCAGTTGCTGTAATATTTTTGGAAATTTGTACTAATTATATAATTATCTTGAAACAAAAAGAGTCAATGCCCAATCTCTTAATCTTAGCAGGTATTGGCCTGGTTAGTGCTTGGATGGGAGACCGCCTGGGAATACCAGGTGCTTTAAGCTTTAGGGTTTTCTTTCCTACTTATATAATGTACCGGCGATTAGATTGGCTGATCTTTAAATAGCTCTCTCTTTGCAGCAGTCTTCGCTTATGGCCATACCACCCTGGCTATGCCAGATCATGTCTGAGCTCGGAAGCTAAGCAGGTTTGGGCCTGGTTAGTAATTGGATGGGAGACCCCCTGGTAATACCAGTTGCTCTAAGATTTTTGTAAATTTTTCACAAATTAATAATAATCTTGAAAAAAAAAAGAGTCAATGCCCATTCTTTGAATCTTAGCAGTCATGGACCTGTTTAGTGTCTGGATGGGAGACCGCCTCGGAATACCAGGTGCTCTAATATTATTGGAAATTTATTACTAATTATATAATAATCTTAAAAAAAAAAAAAAAAAAAAAGAGTCAATGCCCGATCTCTTAATCTTAGCAGGTATTGGCCTGGTTAGTGCTTGGATGGGAGACCGCCTCGGAATACCAGGTGCTGTAAGCTTTTGGATTTTCATTCCTACTTATATAATGTATGGGGCGATTTGATTGGCTGATCTTTAAATAGTCTTCTCTTTGCAGTATCCTTCGCTTGCGACCGTAACAACCTGGCTATGCCTGATCTCGTCTGCTCTCGGAAGCTAAGCAGGTTTGGTCCTGTATAATGTACCGGCGATTAGATTGGCTGATCTTTAAATAGCTCTCTCTTTGCAGCAGTCTTCGCTTATGGCCATTCCACCCTGGCTATGCCAGATCATGTCTGAGCTCGGAAACTAAGCAGGTTTCGGCCTGGTTAGTAATTGGATGGCAGACCCCCTGGTAATACCAGTTGCTTTAAGATTTTTGGAAATTTTTCACAAATTATATAATAATCTTGCAAGAAAAAAAGAAAGGAGTCAATGCCCCATATCTGAATCTTAGCAGGTATGGGCCTGGTTAGTAATTGGATGGGAGACACCCTGGTAATACCAGTTGCTTTAAGATTTTTGGAAATTTTTCACAAATTATATAATAATCTTGAAAAAAAAAAAAAAGTCAATGCCCGATCTCTGAATAATAGCAGGTTTTGCCTGTTAGTACTTGGATGGAAGACGGCTGGGAAATACCAGTTGCTGTAATTTTTTGGCAATTTTTACTAATTACATAATAATCTTGCAACAAAAAAAAAAAAAAAAAAAAAGAGTAAATGCCCAATCTTTGAATCTTAGGAGGTATGGACCTGTTTTAGTGCTTGGATGGGAGACCGCCTCGGAATACCAGTTGCTGTAATATTTTTGGAAATTTGTACTAATTATATAATTATCTTGAAACAAAAAGAGTCAATGCCCAATCTTTGAATCTTAGCAGCTATGGGCCTGTTTAGTGTTTGGATGGGAGACCGCCTCGGAAAACCAGGTGCTCTAATATTATTGGAAATTCATTACTAATTATATAATAATCTTTAAAAAAAAAAAAAAAGAGTCAATGCCCGATCTCTTAATCTTAGCAGGTATTGGCCTGGTTAGTGCTTGGATGGGAGACCGCCTGGGAATACCAGGTGCTTTAAGCTTTAGGGTTTTCTTTCCTACTTATATAATGTACCGGCGATTAGATTGGCTGATCTTTAAATAGCTCTCTCTTTGCAGCAGTCTTCGCTTATGGCCATACCACCCTGGCTATGCCAGATCATGTCTGAGCTCGGAAGCTAAGCAGGTTTGGGCCTGGTTAGTAATTGGATGGGAGACCCCCTGGTAATACCAGTTGCTTTAAGATTTTTGTAAATTTTTCACAAATTATATAATAATCTTGAAAAAAAAAAGAGTGAATGCCCAATCTTTGAATCTTAGCAGTCATTGACCTGTGTAGTGTTTGGATGGGAGACCCCCTGGTAATACCAGGTGCTCTAATATTATTGGAAATTTATTACTAATTATATAATAATCTTAAAAAAAAAGAGCCAATGCCCGATCTCTTAATCTTAGCAGGTATTGGCCTGGTTAGTGCTTGGATGGGAGACCGCCTCGGAATACCAGGTGCTGTAAGCTTTTAGATTTTCATTCCTACTTATATAATGTATGGGCGATTTGATTGGCTGATCTTTAAATAGTCTTCTCTTTGCAGTATCCTTCGCTTGCGACGTAACAACCTGGCTATGCCTGATCTCGTCTGCTCTCGGAAGCTAAGCAGGTTTGGTCCTGTATAATGTACCGGCGATTAGATTGGCTGATCTTTAAATAGCTCTCTCTTTGGAGCAGTCTTCGCTTATGGTCATTCCACCCTGGCTATGCCAGATCATGTCTGAGCTCGGAAACTAAGCAGGTTTCGGCCTGGTTAGTAATTGGATGGCAGACCCCCTGGTAATACCAGTTGCTTTTAAGATTTTTGGAAATTTTTCACAAATTATATATAATCTTGCAAGAAAAAAAGAAAGGAGTCAATGCCCCATATCTGAATCTTAGCAGGTATGGGCCTGGTTAGTAATTGGATGGGAGACACCCTGGTAATACCAGTTGCTTTAAGATTTTTGGAAATTTTTCACAAATTATATAATAATCTTGAAAAAAAAAAAAAAAGTCAATGCCCAATCTCTGAATAATAGCAGGTTTTGCCTGGTTAGTACTTGGATGGAAGACGGCCGGGAAATACCAGTTGCTGTAATATTTTTGGCAATTTTTACTAATTACATAATAATCTTGCAACAAAAAAAAAAAAAAGAGTAAATGCCCAATCTTTGAATCTTAGGAGGTATGGACCTGTTTAGTGCTTGGATGGGAGACCGCCTCGGAATACCAGTTGCTGTAATATTTTTGGAAATTTGTACTAATTATATAATTATCTTGAAACAAAAAGAGTCAATGCCCGATCTCTTAATCTTAGCAGGTATTGGCCTGGTTAGTGCTTGGATGGGAGACCACCTGGGAATACCAGGTGCTTTAAGCTTTAGGGTTTTCTTTCCTACTTATATAATGTACCGGCGATTAGATTGGCTGATCTTTAAATAGCTCTCTCTTTGCAGCAGTCTTCGCTTATGGCCATACCACCCTGGCTATGCCAGATCATGTCTGAGCTCGGAAGCTAAGCAGGTTTGGGCCTGGTTAGTAATTGGATTGGAGACCCCCTGGTAATACCAGTTGCTCTAAGATTTTTGTAAATTTTTCACAAATTATATAATTATCTTGAAAAAAAAAAGAGTCAATGCCCATTCTTTGAATCTTAGCAGTCATGGACCTGTTTAGTGTCTGGATGGGAGACCGCCTCGGAATACCAGGTGCTCTAATATTATTGGAAATTTATTACTAATTATATAATAATCTTAAAAAAAAAAAAAAAGAGTCAATGCCCGATCTCTTAATCTTAGCAGGTATTGGCCTGGTTAGTGCTTGGATGGGAGACCGCCTGGGAATACCAGGTGCTGTAAGCTTTTGGGTTTTCATTCCTACTTATATAATGTATGGGCGATTTGATTGGCTGATCTTTAAATAGTCCTCTCTTTGCAGTATCCTTCGCTTGCGACCGTAACAACCTGGCTATGCCTGATCTCGTCTGCTCTCGGAAGCTAAGCAGGTTTGGTCCTGTATAATGTACCGGCGATTAGATTGGCTGATCTTTAAATAGCTCTCTCTTTGCAGCAGTCTTCGCTTATGGCCATACCACCCTGGCTATGCCAGATCATGTCTGAGCTCGGAAGCTAAGCAGGTGTGGGCCTGGTTAGTAATTGGATGGGAGACCCCCTGGTAATACCAGTTGCTTTAAGATTTTTGTAAATTTTTCACAAATTATATAATAATCTTGAAAAAAAAAAGAGTCAATGCCCATTCTTTGAATCTTAGCAGTCATGGACCTGTTTAGTGTCTGGATGGGAGACCGCCTCGGAAGACCAGGTGCTCTAATATTATTGGAAATTTATTACTAATTATATAATAATCTTAAAAAAAAAAAAAAGAGTCAATGCCCGATCTCTTAATCTTAGCAGGTATTGGCCTGGTTAGTGCTTGGATGGGAGACCGCCTGGGAATACCAGGTGCTTTAAGCTTTAGGGTTTTCTTTCCTACTTATATAATGTACCGGCGATTAGATTGGCTGATCTTTAAATAGCTCTCTCTTTGCAGCAGTCTTCGCTTATGGCCATACCACCCTGGCTATGCCAGATCATGTCTGAGCTCGGAAGCTAAGCAGGTGTGGGCCTGGTTAGTAATTGGATGGGAGACCCCCTGGTAATACCAGTTGCTTTAAGATTTTTGTAAATTTTTCACAAATTATATAATAATCTTGAAAAAAAAAAAGAGTCAATGCCCATTCTTTGAATCTTAGCAGTCATGGACCTGTTAAGTGTCTGGATGGGAGACCGCCTCGGAATACCAGGTGCTCTAATATTATTGGAAATTTATTACTAATTATATAATAATCTTAAAAAAAAAAAAAAAAAAAAAAAAAAGAGTCAATTCCCGATCTCTTAATCTTAGAAGGTATTGGCCTGGTTAGTGCTTGGATGGGAGACCGCCTGGGAATACCAGGTGCTTTAAGCTTTAGGGTTTTCTTTCCTACTTATATAATGTACCGGCGATTAGATTGACTGATCTTTAAATAGCTCTCTCTTTGCAGCAGTCTTCGCTTATGGCCATACCACCCTGGCTATGCCAGATCATGTCTGAGCTCGGAAGCTAAGCAGGTTTGCGCCTGGTTAGTAATTGGATGGGAGACCCCCTGGTAATACCAGTTGCTTTAAGATTTTTGTAAATTTTTCACAAATTATATAATAATCTTGAAAAAAAAAAGAGTCAATGCCCATTCTTTGAATCTTAGCAGTTATGGACCTGTGTAGTGTTTGGATGGGAGACCCCCTGGTAATACCAGGTGCTCTAATATTATTGGAAATTTATTACTAATTATATAATAATCTTAAAAAAAAGAGCCAATGCCCGATCTCTTAATCTTAGCAGGTATTGGCCTGGTTAGTGCTTGGATGGGAGACCGCCTCGGAATACCAGGTGCTGTAAGCTTTTGGGTTTTCATTCCTACTTATAAAATGTATGGGCGATTTGATTGGCTGATCTTTAAATAGTCCTCTCTTTGCAGTATCCTTCGCTTGCGACCGTAACAACCTGGCTATGCCTGATCTCGTCTGCTCTCGGAAGCTAAGCAGGTTTGGTCCTGTATAATGTACCGGCGATTAGATTGGCTGATCTTTAAATAGCTCTCTCTTTGCAGCAGTCTTCGCTTATGGCCATACCACCCTGGCTATGCCAGATCATGTCTGAGCTCGGAAGCTAAGCAGGTTTGGGCCTGGTTAGTAATTGGATGGGAGACCCCCTGGTAATACTAGTTGCTTTAAGAATTTTGTAAATTTTTCACAAATTATATAATAATCTTGAAAAAAAAAAGAGTAAATGCCCAATCTTTGAATCTTAGGAGGTATGGACCTGTTTAGTGCTTGGATGGGAGACCGCCTCGGAAAACCAGGTGCTCTAATATTATTGGAAATTTATTACTAATTATATAATAATCTTAAAAAAAAAGAGTCAATGCCCGATCTCTTAATCTTAGCAGGTATTGGCCTGGTTAGTGCTTGGATGGGAGACCGCCTCGGAATACCAGGTGCTGTAAGCTTTTGGATTTTCATTCCTACTTATATAATGTATGGGCGATTTGATTGGCTGATCTTTAAATAGTCTTCTCTTTGCAGTATCCTTCGCTTGCGACGTAACAACCTGGCTATGCCTGATCTCGTCTGCTCTCGGAAGCTAAGCAGGTTTGGTCCTGTATAATGTACCGGCGATTAGATTGGCTGATCTTTAAATAGCTCTCTCTTTGGAGCAGTCTTCGCTTATGGCCATTCCACCCTGGCTATGCCAGATCATGTCTGAGCTCGGAAACTAAGCAGGTTTCGGCCTGGTTAGTAATTGGATGGCAGACCCCCTGGTAATACCAGTTGCTTTAAGATTTTTGGAAATTTTTCACAAATTATATATAATCTTGCAAGAAAAAAAGAAAGGAGTCAATGCCCCATATCTGAATCTTAGCAGGTATTGGCCTGGTTAGTAATTGGATGGGAGACACCCTGGTAATACCAGTTGCTTTAAGATTTTTGGAAATTTTTCACAAATTATATAATAATCTTGAAAAAAAAAAAAAAAGTCAATGCCCAATCTCTGAATAATAGCAGGTTTTGCCTGGTTAGTACTTGGATGGAAGACGGCCGGGAAATACCAGTTGCTGTAATATTTTTGGCAATTTTTACTAATTACATAATAATCTTGCAACAAAAAAAAAAAAAGAGTAAATGCCCAATCTTTGAATCTTAGGAGGTATGGACCTGTTTAGTGCTTGGATGGGAGACCGCCTCGGAATACCAGTTGCTGTAATATTTTTGGAAATTTGTACTAATTATATAATTATCTTGAAACAAAAAGAGTCAATGCCCAATCTCTTAATCTTAGCAGGTATTGGCCTGGTTAGTGCTTGGATGGGAGACCGCCTGGGAATACCAGGTGCTTTTAAGCTTTAGGGTTTTCTTTCCTACTTATATAATGTACCGGCGATTAGATTGGCTGATCTTTAAATAGCTCTCTCTTTGCAGCAGTCTTCGCTTATGGCCATACCACCCTGGCTATGCCAGATCATGTCTGAGCTCGGAAGCTAAGCAGGTTTGGGCCTGGTTAGTAATTGGATGGGAGACCCCCTGGTAATACCAGTTGCTCTAAGATTTTTGTAAATTTTTCACAAATTATATAATAATCTTGAAAAAAAAAAGAGTCAATGCCCATTCTTTGAATCTTAGCAGTCATGGACCTGTTTAGTGTCTGGATGGGAGACCGCCTCGGAATACCAGGTGCTCTAATATTATTGGAAATTTATTACTAATTATATAATAATCTTAAAAAAAAAAAAAAAAAAAAAAAAAAGAGTCAATGCCCGATCTCTTAATCTTAGCAGGTATTGGCCTGGTTAGTGCTTGGATGGGAGACCGCCTCGGAATACCAGGTGCTGTAAGCTTTTGGATTTTCATTCCTACTTATATAATGTATGGGCGATTTGATTGGCTGATCTTTAAATAGTCTTCTCTTTGCAGTATCCTTCGCTCGCGACCGTAACAACCTGGCTATGCCTGATCTCGTCTGCTCTCGGAAGCTAAGCAGGTTTGGTCCTGTATAATGTACCGGCGATTAGATTGGCTGATCTTTAAATAGCTCTCTCTTTGCAGCAGTCTTCGCTTATGGCCATTCCACCCTGGCTATGCCAGATCATGTCTGAGCTCGGAAACTAAGCAGGTTTCGGCCTGGTTAGTAATTGGATGGCAGACCCCCTGGTAATACCAGTTGCTTTAAGATTTTTGGAAATTTTTCACAAATTATATAATAATCTTGCAAGAAAAAAAGAAAGGAGTCAATGCCCCATATCTGAATCTTAGCAGGTATGGGCCTGGTTAGTAATTGGATGGGAGACACCCTGGTAATACCAGTTGCTTTAAGATTTTTGGAAATTTTTCACAAATTATATAATAATCTTGAAAAAAAAAAAAAAAGTCAATGCCCGATCTCTGAATAATAGCAGGTTTTGCCTGGTTAGTACTTGGATGGAAGACGGCCGGGAAATACCAGTTGCTGTAATTTTTTGGCAATTTTTACTAATTACATAATAATCTTGCAAAAAAAAAAAAAAAAAAAGAGTAAATGCCCAATCTTTGAATCTTAGGAGGTATGGACCTGTTTAGTGCTTGGATGGGAGACCGCCTCGGAATACCAGTTGCTGTAATATTTTTGGAAATTTGTACTAATTATATAATTATCTTGAAACAAAAAGAGTCAATGCCCAATCTTTGAATCTTAGCAGCTATGGGCCTGTTTAGTGTTTGGATGGGAGACCGCCTCGGAAAACCAGGTGCTCTAATATTATTGGAAATTCATTACTAATTATATAATAATCTTTAAAAAAAAAAAAAAAAGAGTCAATGCCCGATCTCTTAATCTTAGCAGGTATTGGCCTGGTTAGTGCTTGGATGGGAGACCGCCTGGGAATACCAGGTGCTTTAAGCTTTAGGGTTTTCTTTCCTACTTATATAATGTACCGGCGATTAGATTGGCTGATCTTTAAATAGCTCTCTCTTTGCAGCAGTCTTCGCTTATGGCCATACCACCCTGGCTATGCCAGATCATGTCTGAGCTCGGAAGCTAAGCAGGTTTGGGCCTGGTTAGTAATTGGATGGGAGACCCCCTGGTAATACCAGTTGCTTTAAGATTTTTGTAAATTTTTCACAAATTATATAATAATCTTGAAAAAAAAAAGAGTGAATGCCCAATCTTTGAATCTTAGCAGTCATTGACCTGTGTAGTGTTTGGATGGGAGACCCCCTGGTAATACCAGGTGCTCTAATATTATTGGAAATTTATTACTAATTATATAATAATCTTAAAAAAAAGAGCCAATGCCCGATCTCTTAATCTTAGCAGGTATTGGCCTGGTTAGTGCTTGGATGGGAGACCGCCTCGGAATACCAGGTGCTGTAAGCTTTTAGATTTTCATTCCTACTTATATAATGTATGGGCGATTTGATTGGCTGATCTTTAAATAGTCTTCTCTTTGCAGTATCCTTCGCTTGCGACGTAACAACCTGGCTATGCCTGATCTCGTCTGCTCTCGGAAGCTAAGCAGGTTTGGTCCTGTATAATGTACCGGCGATTAGATTGGCTGATCTTTAAATAGCTCTCTCTTTGGAGCAGTCTTCGCTTATGGCCATTCCACCCTGGCTATGCCAGATCATGTCTGAGCTCGGAAACTAAGCAGGTTTCGGCCTGGTTAGTAATTGGATGGCAGACCCCCTGGTAATACCAGTTGCTTTAAGATTTTTGGAAATTTTTCACAAATTATATATAATCTTGCAAGAAAAAAAGAAAGGAGTCAATGCCCCATATCTGAATCTTAGCAGGTATGGGCCTGGTTAGTAATTGGATGGGAGACACCCTGGTAATACCAGTTGCTTTAAGATTTTTGGAAATTTTTCACAAATTATATAATAATCTTGAAAAAAAAAAAAAAAAGTCAATGCCCAATCTCTGAATAATAGCAGGTTTTGCCTGGTTAGTACTTGGATGGAAGACGGCCGGGAAATACCAGTTGCTGTAATATTTTGGCAATTTTTACTAATTACATAATAATCTTGCAACAAAAAAAAAAAAAAGAGTAAATGCCCAATCTTTGAATCTTAGGAGGTATGGACCTGTTTAGTGCTTGGATGGGAGACCGCCTCGGAATACCAGTTGCTGTAATATTTTTGGAAATTTGTACTAATTATATAATTTTCTTGAAACAAAAAGAGTCAATGCCCGATCTCTTAATCTTAGCAGGTATTGGCCTGGTTAGTGCTTGGATGGGAGACCGCCTGGGAATACCAGGTGCTTTAAGCTTTAGGGTTTTCTTTCCTACTTATATAATGTACCGGCGATTAGATTGGCTGATCTTTAAATAGCTCTCTCTTTGCAGCAGTCTTCGCTTATGGCCATACCACCCTGGCTATGCCAGATCATGTCTGAGCTCGGAAGCTAAGCAGGTTTGGGCCTGGTTAGTAATTGGATTGGAGACCCCCTGGTAATACCAGTTGCTCTAAGATTTTTGTAAATTTTTCACAAATTATATAATTATCTTGAAAAAAAAAAGAGTCAATGCCCATTCTTTGAATCTTAGCAGTCATGGACCTGTTTAGTGTCTGGATGGGAGACCGCCTCGGAATACCAGGTGCTCTAATATTATTGGAAATTTATTACTAATTATATAATAATCTTAAAAAAAAAAAAAAAAAGAGTCAATGCCCGATCTCTTAATCTTAGCAGGTATTGGCCTGGTTAGTGCTTGGATGGGAGACCGCCTCGGAATACCAGGTGCTGTAAGCTTTTGGATTTTCATTCCTACTTATATAATGTATGGGCGATTTGATTGGCTGATCTTTAAATAGTCTTCTCTTTGCAGTATCCTTCGCTTGCGACCGTAACAACCTGGCTATGCCTGATCTCGTCTGCTCTCGGAAGCTAAGCAGGTTTGGTCCTGTATAATGTACCGGCGATTAGATTGGCTGATCTTTAAATAGCTCTCTCTTTGCAGCAGTCTTCGCTTATGGCCATTCCACCCTGGCTATGCCAGATCATGTCTGAGCTCGGAAACTAAGCAGGTTTCGGCCTGGTTAGTAATTGGATGGCAGACCCCCTGGTAATACCAGTTGCTTTAAGATTTTTGGAAATTTTTCACAAATTATATAATAATCTTGCAAGAAAAAAAGAAAGGAGTCAATGCCCCATATCTGAATCTTAGCAGGTATGGGCCTGGTTAGTAATTGGATGGGAGACACCCTGGTAATACCAGTTGCTTTAAGATTTTTGGAAATTTTTCACAAATTATATAATAATCTTGAAAAAAAAAAAAAAGTCAATGCCCGATCTCTGAATAATAGCAGGTTTTGCCTGGTTAGTACTTGGATGGAAGACGGCCGGGAAATACCAGTTGCTGTAATTTTTTGGCAATTTTTACTAATTACATAATAATCTTGCAACAAAAAAAAAAAAAAAAGAGTAAATGCCCAATCTTTGAATCTTAGGAGGTATGGACCTGTTTAGTGCTTGGATGGGAGACCGCCTCGGAATACCAGTTGCTGTAATATTTTTGGAAATTTGTACTAATTATATAATTATCTTGAAACAAAAAGAGTCAATGCCCAATCTTTGAATCTTAGCAGCTATGGGCCTGTTTAGTGTTTGGATGGGAGACCGCCTCGGAAAACCAGTTGCTCTAATATTATTGGAAATTCATTACTAATTATATAATAATCTTTAAAAAAAAAAAAAAAAGAGTCAATGCCCGATCTCTTAATCTTAGCAGGTATTGGCCTGGTTAGTGCTTGGATGGGAGACCGCCTGGGAATACCAGGTGCTTTAAGCTTTAGGGTTTTCTTTCCTACTTATATAATGTACCGGCGATTAGATTGGCTGATCTTTAAATAGCTCTCTCTTTGCAGCAGTCTTCGCTTATGGCCATACCACCCTGGCTATGCCAGATCATGTCTGAGCTCGGAAGCTAAGCAGGTTTGGGCCTGGTTAGTAATTGGATTGGAGACCCCCTGGTAATACCAGTTGCTCTAAGATTTTTGTAAATTTTTCACAAATTATATAATTATCTTGAAAAAAAAAAGAGTCAATGCCCATTCTTTGAATCTTAGCAGTCATGGACCTGTTTAGTGTCTGGATGGGAGACCGCCTCGGAATACCAGGTGCTCTAATATTATTGGAAATTTATTACTAATTATATAATAATCTTAAAAAAAAAAAAAAAAGAGTCAATGCCCGATCTCTTAATCTTAGCAGGTATTGGCCTGGTTAGTGCTTGGATGGGAGACCGCCTCGGAATACCAGGTGCTGTAAGCTTTTGGATTTTCATTCCTACTTATATAATGTATGGGCGATTTGATTGGCTGATCTTTAAATAGTCTTCTCTTTGCAGTATCCTTCGCTTGCGACCGTAACAACCTGGCTATGCCTGATCTCGTCTGCTCTCGGAAGCTAAGCAGGTTTGGTCCTGTATAATGTACCGGCGATTAGATTGGCTGATCTTTAAATAGCTCTCTCTTTGCAGCAGTCTTCGCTTATGGCCATTCCACCCTGGCTATGCCAGATCATGTCTGAGCTCGGAAACTAAGCAGGTTTCGGCCTGGTTAGTAATTGGATGGCAGACCCCCTGGTAATACCAGTTGCTTTAAGATTTTTGGAAATTTTTCACAAATTATATAATAATCTTGCAAGAAAAAAGAAAGGAGTCAATGCCCCATATCTGAATCTTAGCAGGTATGGGCCTGGTTAGTAATTGGATGGGAGACACCCTGGTAATACCAGTTGCTTTAAGATTTTTGGAAATTTTTCACAAATTATATAATAATCTTGAAAAAAAAAAAAAAAAGTCAATGCCCGATCTCTGAATAATAGCAGGTTTTGCCTGGTTAGTACTTGGATGGAAGACGGCCGGGAAATACCAGTTGCTGTAATTTTTTGGCAATTTTTACTAATTACATAATAATCTTGCAACAAAAAAAAAAAAAAAGAGTAAATGCCCAATCTTTGAATCTTAGGAGGTATGGACCTGTTTAGTGCTTGGATGGGAGACCGCCTCGGAATACCAGTTGCTGTAATATTTTTGGAAATTTGTACTAATTATATAATTATCTTGAAACAAAAAGAGTCAATGCCCAATCTTTGAATCTTAGCAGCTATGGGCCTGTTTAGTGTTTGGATGGGAGACCGCCTCGGAAAACCAGGTGCTCTAATATTATTGGAAATTCATTACTAATTATATAATAATCTTTAAAAAAAAAAAAAAAAAAGAGTCAATGCCCGATCTCTTAATCTTAGCAGGTATTGGCCTGGTTAGTGCTTGGATGGGAGACCGCCTGGGAATACCAGGTGCTTTAAGCTTTAGGGTTTTCTTTCCTACTTATATAATGTACCGGCGATTAGATTGGCTGATCTTTAAATAGCTCTCTCTTTGCAGCAGTCTTCGCTTATGGCCATACCACCCTGGCTATGCCAGATCATGTCTGAGCTCGGAAGCTAAGCAGGTTTGGGCCTGGTTAGTAATTGGATGGGAGACCCCCTGGTAATACCAGTTGCTTTAAGATTTTTGTAAATTTTTCACAAATTATATAATAATCTTGAAAAAAAAAAGAGTGAATGCCCAATCTTTGAATCTTAGCAGTCATTGACCTGTGTAGTGTTTGGATGGGAGACCCCCTGGTAATACCAGGTGCTCTAATATTATTGGAAATTTATTACTAATTATATAATAATCTTAAAAAAAAAGAGCCAATGCCCGATCTCTTAATCTTAGCAGGTATTGGCCTGGTTAGTGCTTGGATGGGAGACCGCCTCGGAATACCAGGTGCTGTAAGCTTTTGGATTTTCATTCCTACTTATATAATGTATGGGCGATTTGATTGGCTGATCTTTAAATAGTCTTCTCTTTGCAGTATCCTTCGCTTGCGACGTAACAACCTGGCTATGCCTGATCTCGTCTGCTCTCGGAAGCTAAGCAGGTTTGGTCCTGTATAATGTACCGGCGATTAGATTGGCTGATCTTTAAATAGCTCTCTCTTTGGAGCAGTCTTCGCTTATGGCCATTCCACCCTGGCTATGCCAGATCATGTCTGAGCTCGGAAACTAAGCAGGTTTCGGCCTGGTTAGTAATTGGATGGCAGACCCCCTGGTAATACCAGTTGCTTTAAGATTTTTGGAAATTTTTCACAAATTATATATAATCTTGCAAGAAAAAAAGAAAGGAGTCAATGCCCCATATCTGAATCTTAGCAGGTATGGGCCTGGTTAGTAATTGGATGGGAGACACCCTGGTAATACCAGTTGCTTTAAGATTTTTGGAAATTTTTCACAAATTATATAATAATCTTGAAAAAAAAAAAAAAAGTCAATGCCCAATCTCTGAATAATAGCAGGTTTTGCCTGGTTAGTACTTGGATGGAAGACGGCCGGGAAATACCAGTTGCTGTAATATTTTTGGCAATTTTTACTAATTACATAATAATCTTGCAACAAAAAAAAAAAAGAGTAAATGCCCAATCTTTGAATCTTAGGAGGTATGGACCTGTTTAGTGCTTGGATGGGAGACCGCCTCGGAATACCAGTTGCTGTAATATTTTTGGAAATTTGTACTAATTATATAATTATCTTGAAACAAAAAGAGTCAATGCCCGATCTCTTAATCTTAGCAGGTATTGGCCTGGTTAGTGCTTGGATGGGAGACCGCCTGGGAATACCAGGTGCTTTAAGCTTTAGGGTTTTCTTTCCTACTTATATAATGTACCGGCGATTAGATTGGCTGATCTTTAAATAGCTCTCTCTTTGCAGCAGTCTTCGCTTATGGCCATACCACCCTGGCTATGCCAGATCATGTCTGAGCTCGGAAGCTAAGCAGGTTTGGGCCTGGTTAGTAATTGGATGGGAGACCCCCTGGTAATACCAGTTGCTCTAAGATTTTTGTAAATTTTTCACAAATTATATAATAATCTTGAAAAAAAAAAGAGTCAATGCCCATTCTTTGAATCTTAGCAGTCATGGACCTGTTTAGTGTCTGGATGGGAGACCGCCTCGGAATACCAGGTGCTCTAATATTATTGGAAATTTATTACTAATTATATAATAATCTTAAAAAAAAAAAAAAAAAAAAAAAAGAGTCAATGCCCGATCTCTTAATCTTAGCAGGTATTGGCCTGGTTAGTGCTTGGATGGGAGACCGCCTCGGAATACCAGGTGCTGTAAGCTTTTGGATTTTCATTCCTACTTATATAATGTATGGGCGATTTGATTGGCTGATCTTTAAATAGTCTTCTCTTTGCAGTATCCTTCGCTTGCGACCGTAACAACCTGGCTATGCCTGATCTCGTCTGCTCTCGGAAGCTAAGCAGGTTTGGTCCTGTATAATGTACCGGCGATTAGATTGGCTGATCTTTAAATAGCTCTCTCTTTGCAGCAGTCTTCGCTTATGGCCATTCCACCCTGGCTATGCCAGATCATGTCTGAGCTCGGAAACTAAGCAGGTTTCGGCCTGGTTAGTAATTGGATGGCAGACCCCCTGGTAATACCAGTTGCTTTAAGATTTTTGGAAATTTTTCACAAATTATATAATAATCTTGCAAGAAAAAAAGAAAGGAGTCAATGCCCCATATCTGAATCTTAGCAGGTATGGGCCTGGTTAGTAATTGGATGGGAGACACCCTGGTAATACCAGTTGCTTTAAGATTTTTGGAAATTTTTCACAAATTATATAATAATCTTGAAAAAAAAAAAAAAAGTCAATGCCCGATCTCTGAATAATAGCAGGTTTTGCCTGGTTAGTACTTGGATGGAAGACGGCCGGGAAATACCAGTTGCTGTAATTTTTTGGCAATTTTTACTAATTACATAATAATCTTGCAACAAAAAAAAAAAAAAAGAGTAAATGCCCAATCTTTGAATCTTAGGAGGTATGGACCTGTTTAGTGCTTGGATGGGAGACCGCCTCGGAATACCAGTTGCTGTAATATTTTTGGAAATTTGTACTAATTATATAATTATCTTGAAACAAAAAGAGTCAATGCCCAATCTTTGAATCTTAGCAGCTATGGGCCTGTTTAGTGTTTGGATGGGAGACCGCCTCGGAAAACCAGGTGCTCTAATATTATTGGAAATTCATTACTAATTATATAATAATCTTAAAAAAAAAAAAAAAGAGTCAATGCCCGATCTCTTAATCTTAGCAGGTATTGGCCTGGTTAGTGCTTGGATGGGAGACCGCCTGGGAATACCAGGTGCTTTAAGCTTTAGGGTTTTCTTTCCTACTTATATAATGTACTGGCGATTAGATTGGCTGATCTTTAAATAGCTCTCTCTTTGCAGCAGTCTTCGCTTATGGCCATACCACCCTGGCTATGCCAGATCATGTCTGAGCTCGGAAGCTAAGCAGGTTTGGGCCTGGTTAGTAATTGGATGGGAGACCCCCTGGTAATACCAGTTGCTTTAAGATTTTTGTAAATTTTTCACAAATTATATAATAATCTTGAAAAAAAAAAAGAGTGAATGCCCAATCTTTGAATCTTAGCAGTCATTGACCTGTGTAGTGTTTGGATGGGAGACCCCCTGGTAATACCAGGTGCTCTAATATTATTGGAAATTTATTACTAATTATATAATAATCTTAAAAAAAAGAGCCAATGCCCGATCTCTTAATCTTAGGAGGTATGGACCTGTTTAGTGCTTGGATGGGAGACCGCCTCGGAATACCAGTTGCTGTAATATTTTTGGAAATTTGTACTAATTATATAATTATCTTGAAACAAAAAGAGTCAATGCCCGATCTCTTAATCTTAGCAGGTATTGGCCTGGTTAGTGCTTGGATGGGAGACCGCCTGGGAATACCAGGTGCTTTAAGCTTTAGGGTTTTCTTTCCTACTTATATAATGTACCGGCGATTAGATTGGCTGATCTTTAAATAGCTCTCTCTTTGCAGCAGTCTTCGCTTATGGCCATACCACCCTGGCTATGCCAGATCATGTCTGAGCTCGGAAGCTAAGCAGGTTTGGGCCTGGTTAGTAATTGGATGGGAGACCCCCTGGTAATACCAGTTGCTCTAAGATTTTTGTAAATTTTTCACAAATTATATAATAATCTTGAAAAAAAAAAGAGTCAATGCCCATTCTTTGAATCTTAGCAGTCATGGACCTGTTTAGTGTCTGGATGGGAGACCGCCTCGGAATACCAGGTGCTCTAATATTATTGGAAATTTATTACTAATTATATAATAATCTTAAAAAAAAAAAAAAAAAAAAAAAAAAAGAGTCAATGCCCGATCTCTTAATCTTAGCAGGTATTGGCCTGGTTAGTGCTTGGATGGGAGACCGCCTCGGAATACCAGGTGCTGTAAGCTTTTGGATTTTCATTCCTACTTATATAATGTATGGGCGATTTGATTGGCTGATCTTTAAATAGTCTTCTCTTTGCAGTATCCTTCGCTTGCGACCGTAACAACCTGGCTATGCTGATCTCGTCTGCTCTCGGAAGCTAAGCAGGTTTGGTCCTGTATAATGTACCGGCGATTAGATTGGCTGATCTTTAAATAGCTCTCTCTTTGCAGCAGTCTTCGCTTATGGCCATTCCACCCTGGCTATGCCAGATCATGTCTGAGCTCGGAAACTAAGCAGGTTTCGGCCTGGTTAGTAATTGGATGGCAGACCCCCTGGTAATACCAGTTGCTTTAAGATTTTTGGAAATTTTTCACAAATTATATAATAATCTTGAAAAAAAAAAAAAAAGTCAATGCCCATATCTGAATCTTAGCAGGTTTGCCTGGTTAGTACTTGGATGGAAGACGGCCGGGAAATACCAGTTGCTGTAATATTTTTGGCAATTTTTTACTAATTACATAATAATCTTGCAACAAAAAAAAAAAAAAGTAAATGCCCAATCTTTGAATCTTAGGAGGTATGGACCTGTTTTAGTGCTTGGATGGGAGACCGCCTCGGAATACCAGTTGCTGTAATATTTTTGGAAATTTGTAACTAATTATATAATTATCTTGAAACAAAAAGAGTCAATGCCCGATCTCTTAATCTTAGCAGGTATTGGCCTGGTTAGTGCTTGGATGGGAGACCGCCTGGGAATACCAGGTGCTTTAAGCTTTAGGGTTTTCTTTCCTACTTATATAATGTACTGGCGATTAGATTGGCTGATCTTTAAATAGCTCTCTCTTTGCAGCAGTCTTCGCTTATGGCCATACCACCCTGGCTATGCCAGATCATGTCTGAGCTCGGAAGCTAAGCAGGTTTGGGCCTGGTTAGTAATTGGATGGGAGACCCCCTGGTAATACCAGTTGCTTTAAGATTTTTGTAAATTTTTCACAAATTATATAATAATCTTGAAAAAAAAAAGAGTGAATGCCCATCTTTGAATCTTAGCAGTCATTGACCTGTGTAGTGTTTGGATGGGAGACCCCCTGGTAATACCAGGTGCTCTAATATTATTGGAAATTTATTACTAATTATATAATAATCTTAAAAAAAAAAAGAGCCAATGCCCGATCTCTTAATCTTAGCAGGTATTGGCCTGGTTAGTGCTTGGATGGGAGACCGCCTCGGAATACCAGGTGCTGTAAGCTTTTGGATTTTCATTCCTACTTATATAATGTATGGGCGATTTGATTGGCTGATCTTTAAATAGTCTTCTCTTTGCAGTATCCTTCGCTTGCGACCGTAACAACCTGGCTATGCCTGATCTCGTCTGCTCTCGGAAGCTAAGCAGGTTTGGTCCTGTATAATGTACCGGCGATTAGATTGGCTGATCTTTAAATAGCTCTCTCTTTGGAGCAGTCTTCGCTTATGGCCATTCCACCCTGGCTATGCCAGATCATGTCTGAGCTCGGAAACTAAGCAGGTTTCGGCCTGGTTAGTAATTGGATGGCAGACCCCCTGGTAATACCAGTTGCTTTAAGATTTTTGGAAATTTTTCACAAATTATATATAATCTTGCAAGAAAAAAAGAAAGGAGTCAATGCCCCATATCTGAATCTTAGCAGGTATGGGCCTGGTTAGTAATTGGATGGGAGACACCCTGGTAATACCAGTTGCTTTAAGATTTTTGGAAATTTTTCACAAATTATATAATAATCTTGAAAAAAAAAAAAAAAAGTCAATGCCCATCTCTGAATAATAGCAGGTTTTGCCTGGTTAGTACTTGGATGGAAGACGGCCGGGAAATACCAGTTGCTGTAATATTTTTGGCAATTTTTACTAATTACATAATAATCTTGCAAAAAAAAAAAAAAAAGAGTAAATGCCCAATCTTTGAATCTTAGGAGGTATGGACCTGTTTAGTGCTTGGATGGGAGACCGCCTCGGAATACCAGTTGCTGTAATATTTTTGGAAATTTGTACTAATTATATAATTATCTTGAAACAAAAAGAGTCAATGCCCGATCTCTTAATCTTAGCAGGTATTGGCCTGGTTAGTGCTTGGATGGGAGACCGCCTGGGAATACCAGGTGCTTTAAGCTTTAGGGTTTTCTTTCCTACTTATATAATGTACCGGCGATTAGATTGGCTGATCTTTAAATAGCTCTCTCTTTGCAGCAGTCTTCGCTTATGGCCATACCACCCTGGCTATGCCAGATCATGTCTGAGCTCGGAAGCTAAGCAGGTTTGGGCCTGGTTAGTAATTGGATGGGAGACCCCCTGGTAATACCAGTTGCTCTAAGATTTTTGTAAATTTTTCACAAATTATATAATAATCTTGAAAAAAAAAAGAGTCAATGCCCATTCTTTGAATCTTAGCAGTCATGGACCTGTTTAGTGTCTGGATGGGAGACCGCCTCGGAATACCAGGTGCTCTAATATTATTGGAAATTTATTACTAATTATATAATAATCTTAAAAAAAAAAAAAAAAAAAAAAAAAGAGTCAATGCCCGATCTCTTAATCTTAGCAGGTATTGGCCTGGTTAGTGCTTGGATGGGAGACCGCCTCGGAATACCAGGTGCTGTAAGCTTTTGGATTTTCATTCCTACTTATATAATGTATGGGCGATTTGATTGGCTGATCTTTAAATAGTCTTCTCTTTGCAGTATCCTTCGCTTGCGACCGTAACAACCTGGCTATGCCTGATCTCGTCTGCTCTCGGAAGCTAAGCAGGTTTGGTCCTGTATAATGTACCGGCGATTAGATTGGCTGATCTTTAAATAGCTCTCTCTTTGCAGCAGTCTTCGCTTATGGCCATTCCACCCTGGCTATGCCAGATCATGTCTGAGCTCGGAAACTAAGCAGGTTTCGGCCTGGTTAGTAATTGGATGGCAGACCCCCTGGTAATACCAGTTGCTTTAAGATTTTTGGAAATTTTTCACAAATTATATAATAATCTTGAAAAAAAAAAAAAAAAGTCAATGCCCAATCTCTGAATAATAGCAGGTTTTGCCTGGTTAGTACTTGGATGGAAGACGGCCGGGAAATACCAGTTGCTGTAATATTTTTGGCAATTTTTACTAATTACATAATAATCTTGCAACAAAAAAAAAAAAAAAGTAAATGCCCAATCTTTGAATCTTAGGAGGTATGGACCTGTTTAGTGCTTGGATGGGAGACCGCCTCGGAATACCAGTTGCTGTAATATTTTTGGAAATTTGTTACTAATTATATAATTATCTTGAAAAAAAAAGAGTCAATGCCCGATCTCTTAATCTTAGCAGGTATTGGCCTGGTTAGTGCTTGGATGGGAGACCGCCTGGGAATACCAGGTGCTTTAAGCTTTAGGGTTTTCTTTCCTACTTATATAATGTACCGGCGATTAGATTGGCTGATCTTTAAATAGCTCTCTCTTTGCAGCAGTCTTCGCTTATGGCCATACCACCCTGGCTATGCCAGATCATGTCTGAGCTCGGAAGCTAAGCAGGTTTGGGCCTGGTTAGTAATTGGATGGGAGACCCCCTGGTAATACCAGTTGCTTTAAGATTTTTGTAAATTTTTCACAAATTATATAATAATCTTGAAAAAAAAAAGAGTGAATGCCCAATCTTT
Source organism: Carassius auratus (assembly GCF_003368295.1). NCBI lineage: Eukaryota > Metazoa > Chordata > Actinopteri > Cypriniformes > Cyprinidae > Carassius > Carassius auratus. The sequence continues at coordinate 26,321 of NW_020529269.1, forward strand.
GAATCTTAGCAGTCATTGACCTGTGTAGTGTTTGGATGGGAGACCCCCTGGTAATACCAGGTGCTCTAATATTATTGGAAATTTATTACTAATTATATAATAATCTTAAAAAAAAAGAGCCAATGCCCGATCTCTTAATCTTAGCAGGTATTGGCCTGGTTAGTGCTTGGATGGGAGACCGCCTCGGAATACCAGGTGCTGTAAGCTTTTGGATTTTCATTCCTACTTATATAATGTATGGGCGATTTGATTGGCTGATCTTTAAATAGTCTTCTCTTTGCAGTATCCTTCGCTTGCGACCGTAACAACCTGGCTATGCCTGATCTCGTCTGCTCTCGGAAGCTAAGCAGGTTTGGTCCTGTATAATGTACCGGCGATTAGATTGGCTGATCTTTAAATAGCTCTCTCTTTGGAGCAGTCTTCGCTTATGGCCATTCCACCCTGGCTATGCCAGATCATGTCTGAGCTCGGAAACTAAGCAGGTTTCGGCCTGGTTAGTAATTGGATGGCAGACCCCCTGGTAATACCAGTTGCTTTAAGATTTTTGGAAATTTTTCACAAATTATATATAATCTTGCAAGAAAAAAAGAAAGGAGTCAATGCCCCATATCTGAATCTTAGCAGGTATGGGCCTGGTTAGTAATTGGATGGGAGACACCCTGGTAATACCAGTTGCTTTAAGATTTTTGGAAATTTTTCACAAATTATATAATAATCTTGAAAAAAAAAAAAAAAAGTCAATGCCCAATCTCTGAATAATAGCAGGTTTTGCCTGGTTAGTACTTGGATGGAAGACGGCCGGGAAATACCAGTTGCTGTAATATTTTTGGCAATTTTTACTAATTACATAATAATCTTGCAAAAAAAAAAAAAAAAGAGTAAATGCCCAATCTTTGAATCTTAGGAGGTATGGACCTGTTTAGTGCTTGGATGGGAGACCGCCTCGGAATACCAGTTGCTGTAATATTTTTGGAAATTTGTACTAATTATATAATTATCTTGAAACAAAAAGAGTCAATGCCCGATCTCTTAATCTTAGCAGGTATTGGCCTGGTTAGTGCTTGGATGGGAGACCGCCTGGGAATACCAGGTGCTTTAAGCTTTAGGGTTTTCTTTCCTACTTATATAATGTACCGGCGATTAGATTGGCTGATCTTTAAATAGCTCTCTCTTTGCAGCAGTCTTCGCTTATGGCCATACCACCCTGGCTATGCCAGATCATGTCTGAGCTCGGAAGCTAAGCAGGTTTGGGCCTGGTTAGTAATTGGATGGGAGACCCCCTGGTAATACCAGTTGCTCTAAGATTTTTGTAAATTTTTCACAAATTATATAATTATCTTGAAAAAAAAAAGAGTCAATGCCCATTCTTTGAATCTTAGCAGTCATGGACCTGTTTAGTGTCTGGATGGGAGACCGCCTCGGAATACCAGGTGCTCTAATATTATTGGAAATTTATTACTAATTATATAATAATCTTAAAAAAAAAAAAAAAAAAAAAAAAAAAAAGAGATTTTTGTAAATTTTTCACAAATTATATAATTATCTTGAAAAAAAAAAAGAGTCAATGCCCATTCTTTGAATCTTAGCAGTCATGGACCTGTTTAGTGTCTGGATGGGAGACCGCCTCGGAATACCAGGTGCTCTAATATTATTGGAAATTTATTACTAATTATATAATAATCTTAAAAAAAAAAAAAAAAAAAAAAAGAGTCAATGCCCGATCTCTTAATCTTAGCAGGTATTGGCCTGGTTAGTGCTTGGATGGGAGACCGCCTCGGAATACCAGGTGCTGTAAGCTTTTGGATTTTCATTCCTACTTATATAATGTATGGGCGATTTGATTGGCTGATCTTTAAATAGTCTTCTCTTTGCAGTATCCTTCGCTTGCGACCGTAACAACCTGGCTATGCCTGATCTCGTCTGCTCTCGGAAGCTAAGCAGGTTTGGTCCTGTATAATGTACCGGCGATTAGATTGGCTGATCTTTAAATAGCTCTCTCTTTGCAGCAGTCTTCGCTTATGGCCATTCCACCCTGGCTATGCCAGATCATGTCTGAGCTCGGAAACTAAGCAGGTTTCGGCCTGGTTAGTAATTGGATGGCAGACCCCCTGGTAATACCAGTTGCTTTAAGATTTTTGGAAATTTTTCAATGCCCAATCTTTGAATCTTAGCAGCTATGGGCCTGTTTAGTGTTTGGATGGGAGACCGCCTCGGAAAACCAGGTGCTCTAATATTATTGGAAATTCATTACTAATTATATAATAATCTTAAAAAAAAAAAAAAAGAGTCAATGCCCGATCTCTTAATCTTAGCAGGTATTGGCCTGGTTAGTGCTTGGATGGGAGACCGCCTGGGAATACCAGGTGCTTTAAGCTTTAGGGTTTTCTTTCCTACTTATATAATGTACTGGCGATTAGATTGGCTGATCTTTAAATAGCTCTCTCTTTGCAGCAGTCTTCGCTTATGGCCATACCACCCTGGCTATGCCAGATCATGTCTGAGCTCGGAAGCTAAGCAGGTTTGGGCCTGGTTAGTAATTGGATGGGAGACCCCCTGGTAATACCAGTTGCTTTAAGATTTTTGTAAATTTTTCACAAATTATATAATAATCTTGAAAAAAAAAAGAGTGAATGCCCAATCTTTGAATCTTAGCAGTCATTGACCTGTGTAGTGTTTGGATGGGAGACCCCCTGGTAATACCAGGTGCTCTAATATTATTGGAAATTTATTACTAATTATATAATAATCTTAAAAAAAAAGAGCCAATGCCCGATCTCTTAATCTTAGCAGGTATTGGCCTGGTTAGTGCTTGGATGGGAGACCGCCTCGGAATACCAGGTGCTGTAAGCTTTTGGATTTTCATTCCTACTTATATAATGTATGGGCGATTTGATTGGCTGATCTTTAAATAGTCTTCTCTTTGCAGTATCCTTCGCTTGCGACCGTAACAACCTGGCTATGCCTGATCTCGTCTGCTCTCGGAAGCTAAGCAGGTTTGGTCCTGTATAATGTACCGGCGATTAGATTGGCTGATCTTTAAATAGCTCTCTCTTTGGAGCAGTCTTCGCTTATGGCCATTCCACCCTGGCTATGCCAGATCATGTCTGAGCTCGGAAACTAAGCAGGTTTCGGCCTGGTTAGTAATTGGATGGCAGACCCCCTGGTAATACCAGTTGCTTTAAGATTTTTGGAAATTTTTCACAAATTATATATAATCTTGCAAGAAAAAAAGAAAGGAGTCAATGCCACATATCTGAATCTTAGCAGGTATGGGCCTGGTTAGTAATTGGATGGGAGACACCCTGGTAATACCAGTTGCTTTAAGATTTTTGGAAATTTTTCACAAATTATATAATAATCTTGAAAAAAAAAAAAAAAAGTCAATGCCCAATCTCTGAATAATAGCAGGTTTTGCCTGTTTAGTACTTGGATGGAAGACGGCCGGGAAATACCAGTTGCTGTAATATTTTTGGCAATTTTTACTAATTACATAATAATCTTGCAACAAAAAAAAAAAAGAGTAAATGCCCAATATTTGAATCTTAGGAGGTATGGACCTGTTTAGTGCTTGGATGGGAGACCGCCTCGGAATACCAGTTGCTGTAATATTTTTGGAAATTTGTACTAATTATATAATTATCTTGAAACAAAAAGAGTCAATGCCCAATCTTTGAATCTTAGCAGCTATGGGCCTGTTTAGTGTTTGGATGGGAGACCGCCTCGGAAAACCAGGTGCTCTAATATTATTGGAAATTCATTACTAATTATATAATAATCTTTAAAAAAAAAAAAAAAAGAGTCAATGCCCGATCTCTTAATCTTAGCAGGTATTGGCCTGGTTAGTGCTTGGATGGGAGACCGCCTGGGAATACCAGGTGCTTTAAGCTTTAGGGTTTTCTTTCCTACTTATATAATGTACCGGCGATTAGATTGGCTGATCTTTAAATAGCTCTCTCTTTGCAGCAGTCTTCGCTTATGGCCATACCACCCTGGCTATGCCAGATCATGTCTGAGCTCGGAAGCTAAGCAGGTTTGGGCCTGGTTAGTAATTGGATTGGAGACCCCCTGGTAATACCAGTTGCTCTAAGATTTTTGTAAATTTTTCACAAATTATATAATTATCTTGAAAAAAAAAAAGAGTCAATGCCCATTCTTTGAATCTTAGCAGTCATGGACCTGTTTAGTGTCTGGATGGGAGACCGCCTCGGAATACCAGGTGCTCTAATATTATTGGAAATTTATTACTAATTATATAATAATCTTAAAAAAAAAAAAAAAAAAAAAAAAAAGAGTCAATGCCCGATCTCTTAATCTTAGCAGGTATTGGCCTGGTTAGTGCTTGGATGGGAGACCGCCTCGGAATACCAGGTGCTGTAAGCTTTTGGATTTTCATTCCTACTTATATAATGTATGGGCGATTTGATTGGCTGATCTTTAAATAGTCTTCTCTTTGCAGTATCCTTCGCTTGCGACCGTAACAACCTGGCTATGCCTGATCTCGTCTGCTCTCGGAAGCTAAGCAGGTTTGGTCCTGTATAATGTACCGGCGATTAGATTGGCTGATCTTTAAATAGCTCTCTCTTTGCAGCAGTCTTCGCTTATGGCCATTCCACCCTGGCTATGCCAGATCATGTCTGAGCTCGGAAACTAAGCAGGTTTCGGCCTGGTTAGTAATTGGATGGCAGACCCCCTGGTAATACCAGTTGCTTTAAGATTTTTGGAAATTTTTCACAAATTATATAATAATCTTGCAAGAAAAAAAGAAAGGAGTCAATGCCCCATATCTGAATCTTAGCAGGTATGGGCCTGGTTAGTAATTGGATGGGAGACACCCTGGTAATACCAGTTGCTTTAAGATTTTTGGAAATTTTTCACAAATTATATAATAATCTTGAAAAAAAAAAAAAAAGTCAATGCCCGATCTCTGAATAATAGCAGGTTTTGCCTGGTTAGTACTTGGATGGAAGACGGCCGGGAAATACCAGTTGCTGTAATTTTTTGGCAATTTTTACTAATTACATAATAATCTTGCAACAAAAAAAAAAAAAAAAGAGTAAATGCCCAATCTTTGAATCTTAGGAGGTATGGACCTGTTTAGTGCTTGGATGGGAGACCGCCTCGGAATACCAGTTGCTGTAATATTTTTGGAAATTTGTACTAATTATATAATTATCTTGAAACAAAAAGAGTCAATGCCCAATCTTTGAATCTTAGCAGCTATGGGCCTGTTTAGTGTTTGGATGGGAGACCGCCTCGGAAAACCAGGTGCTCTAATATTATTGGAAATTCATTACTAATTATATAATAATCTTTAAAAAAAAAAAAAAAAAGAGTCAATGCCCGATCTCCTAATCTTAGCAGGTATTGGCCTGGTTAGTGCTTGGATGGGAGACCGCCTGGGAATACCAGGTGCTTTAAGCTTTAGGGTTTTCTTTCCTACTTATATAATGTACCGGCGATTAGATTGGCTGATCTTTAAATAGCTCTCTCTTTGCAGCAGTCTTCGCTTATGGCCATACCACCCTGGCTATGCCAGATCATGTCTGAGCTCGGAAGCTAAGCAGGTTTGGGCCTGGTTAGTAATTGGATGGGAGACCCCCTGGTAATACCAGTTGCTTTAAGATTTTTGTAAATTTTTCACAAATTATATAATAATCTTGAAAAAAAAAAGAGTGAATGCCCAATCTTTGAATCTTAGCAGTCATTGACCTGTGTAGTGTTTGGATGGGAGACCCCCTGGTAATACCAGGTGCTCTAATATTATTGGAAATTTATTACTAATTATATAATAATCTTAAAAAAAAAGAGCCAATGCCCGATCTCTTAATCTTAGCAGGTATTGGCCTGGTTAGTGCTTGGATGGGAGACCGCCTCGGAATACCAGGTGCTGTAAGCTTTTGGATTTTCATTCCTACTTATATAATGTATGGGCGATTTGATTGGCTGATCTTTAAATAGTCTTCTCTTTGCAGTATCCTTCGCTTGCGACGTAACAACCTGGCTATGCCTGATCTCGTCTGCTCTCGGAAGCTAAGCAGGTTTGGTCCTGTATAATGTACCGGCTATTAGATTGGCTGATCTTTAAATAGCTCTCTCTTTGGAGCAGTCTTCGCTTATGGCCATTCCACCCTGGCTATGCCAGATCATGTCTGAGCTCGGAAACTAAGCAGGTTTCGGCCTGGTTAGTAATTGGATGGCAGACCCCCTGGTAATACCAGTTGCTTTAAGATTTTTGGAAATTTTTCACAAATTATATATAATCTTGCAAGAAAAAAAGAAAGGAGTCAATGCCCCATATCTGAATCTTAGCAGGTATGGGCCTGGTTAGTAATTGGATGGGAGACACCCTGGTAATACCAGTTGCTTTAAGATTTTTGGAAATTTTTCACAAATTATATAATAATCTTGAAAAAAAAAAAAAAAAGTCAATGCCCAATCTCTGAATAATAGCAGGTTTTGCCTGGTTAGTACTTGGATGGAAGACGGCCGGGAAATACCAGTTGCTGTAATATTTTTGGCAATTTTTACTAATTACATAATAATCTTGCAACAAAAAAAAAAAAGAGTAAATGCCCAATCTTTGAATCTTAGGAGGTATGGACCTGTTTAGTGCTTGGATGGGAGACCGCCTCGGAATACCAGTTGCTGTAATATTTTTGGAAATTTGTACTAATTATATAATTATCTTGAAACAAAAAGAGTCAATGCCCGATCTCTTAATCTTAGCAGGTATTGGCCTGGTTAGTGCTTGGATGGGAGACCGCCTGGGAATACCAGGTGCTTTAAGCTTTAGGGTTTTCTTTCCTACTTATATAATGTACCGGCGATTAGATTGGCTGATCTTTAAATAGCTCTCTCTTTGCAGCAGTCTTCGCTTATGGCCATACCACCCTGGCTATGCCAGATCATGTCTGAGCTCGGAAGCTAAGCAGGTTTGGGCCTGGTTAGTAATTGGATGGGAGACCCCCTGGTAATACCAGTTGCTCTAAGATTTTTGTAAATTTTTCACAAATTATATAATAATCTTGAAAAAAAAAAGAGTCAATGCCCATTCTTTGAATCTTAGCAGTCATGGACCTGTTTAGTGTCTGGATGGGAGACCGCCTCGGAATACCAGGTGCTCTAATATTATTGGAAATTTATTACTAATTATATAATAATCTTAAAAAAAAAAAAAAAAAAAAAAAAAAAGAGTCAATGCCCGATCTCTTAATCTTAGCAGGTATTGGCCTGGTTAGTGCTTGGATGGGAGACCGCCTCGGAATACCAGGTGCTGTAAGCTTTTGGATTTTCATTCCTACTTATATAATGCATGGGCGATTTGATTGGCTGATCTTTAAATAGTCTTCTCTTTGCAGTATCCTTCGCTTGCGACCGTAACAACCTGGCTATGCCTGATCTCGTCTGCTCTCGGAAGCTAAGCAGGTTTGGTCCTGTATAATGTACCGGCGATTAGATTGGCTGATCTTTAAATAGCTCTCTCTTTGCAGCAGTCTTCGCTTATGGCCATTCCACCCTGGCTATGCCAGATCATGTCTGAGCTCGGAAACTAAGCAGGTTTCGGCCTGGTTAGTAATTGGATGGCAGACCCCCTGGTAATACCAGTTGCTTTAAGATTTTTGGAAATTTTTCACAAATTATATAATAATCTTGCAAGAAAAAAAGAAAGGAGTCAATGCCCCATATCTGAATCTTAGCAGGTATGGGCCTGGTTAGTAATTGGATGGGAGACACCCTGGTAATACCAGTTGCTTTAAGATTTTTGGAAATTTTTCACAAATTATATAATAATCTTGAAAAAAAAAAAAAAAGTCAATGCCCGATCTCTGAATAATAGCAGGTTTTGCCTGGTTAGTACTTGGATGGAAGACGGCCGGGAAATACCAGTTGCTGTAATTTTTTGGCAATTTTTACTAATTACATAATAATCTTGCAACAAAAAAAAAAAAAAAAGAGTAAATGCCCAATCTTTGAATCTTAGGAGGTATGGACCTGTTTAGTGCTTGGATGGGAGACCGCCTCGGAATACCAGTTGCTGTAATATTTTTGGAAATTTGTACTAATTATATAATTATCTTGAAACAAAAAGAGTCAATGCCCAATCTTTGAATCTTAGCAGCTATGGGCCTGTTTAGTGTTTGGATGGGAGACCGCCTCGGAAAACCAGGTGCTCTAATATTATTGGAAATTCATTACTAATTATATAATAATCTTAAAAAAAAAAAAAAAAGAGTCAATGCCCGATCTCTTAATCTTAGCAGGTATTGGCCTGGTTAGTGCTTGGATGGGAGACCGCCTGGGAATACCAGGTGCTTTAAGCTTTAGGGTTTTCTTTCCTACTTATATAATGTACTGGCGATTAGATTGGCTGATCTTTAAATAGCTCTCTCTTTGCAGCAGTCTTCGCTTATGGCCATACCACCCTGGCTATGCCAGATCATGTCTGAGCTCGGAAGCTAAGCAGGTTTGGGCCTGGTTAGTAATTGGATGGGAGACCCCCTGGTAATACCAGTTGCTTTAAGATTTTTGTAAATTTTTCACAAATTATATAATAATCTTGAAAAAAAAAAGAGTGAATGCCCAATCTTTGAATCTTAGCAGTCATTGACCTGTGTAGTGTTTGGATGGGAGACCCCCTGGTAATACCAGGTGCTCTAATATTATTGGAAATTTATTACTAATTATATAATAATCTTAAAAAAAAGAGCCAATGCCCGATCTCTTAATCTTAGGAGGTATGGACCTGTTTAGTGCTTGGATGGGAGACCGCCTCGGAATACCAGTTGCTGTAATATTTTTGGAAATTTGTACTAATTATATAATTATCTTGAAACAAAAAGAGTCAATGCCCGATCTCTTAATCTTAGCAGGTATTGGCCTGGTTAGTGCTTGGATGGGAGACCGCCTGGGAATACCAGGTGCTTTAAGCTTTAGGGTTTTCTTTCCTACTTATATAATGTACCGGCGATTAGATTGGCTGATCTTTAAATAGCTCTCTCTTTGCAGCAGTCTTCGCTTATGGCCATACCACCCTGGCTATGCCATATCATGTCTGAGCTCGGAAGCTAAGCAGGTTTGGGCCTGGTTAGTAATTGGATGGGACACCCCCTGGTAATACCAGTTGCTCTAAGATTTTTGTAAATTTTTCACAAATTATATAATAATCTTGAAAAAAAAAAGAGTCAATGCCCATTCTTTGAATCTTAGCAGTCATGGACCTGTTTAGTGTCTGGATGGGAGACCGCCTCGGAATACCAGGTGCTCTAATATTATTGGAAATTTATTACTAATTATATAATAATCTTAAAAAAAAAAAAAAAAAAAAAAAAAAAGAGTCAATGCCCGATCTCTTAATCTTAGCAGGTATTGGCCTGGTTAGTGCTTGGATGGGAGACCGCCTCGGAATACCAGGTGCTGTAAGCTTTTGGATTTTCATTCCTACTTATATAATGTATGGGCGATTTGATTGGCTGATCTTTAAATAGTCTTCTCTTTGCAGTATCCTTCGCTTGCGACCGTAACAACCTGGCTATGCCTGATCTCGTCTGCTCTCGGAAGCTAAGCAGGTTTGGTCCTGTATAATGTACCGGCGATTAGATTGGCTGATCTTTAAATAGCTCTCTCTTTGCAGCAGTCTTCGCTTATGGCCATTCCACCCTGGCTATGCCAGATCATGTCTGAGCTCGGAAACTAAGCAGGTTTCGGCCTGGTTAGTAATTGGATGGCAGACCCCCTGGTAATACCAGTTGCTTTAAGATTTTTGGAAATTTTTCACAAATTATATAATAATCTTGAAAAAAAAAAAAAAAGTCAATGCCCAATCTCTGAATAATAGCAGGTTTTGCCTGGTTAGTACTTGGATGGAAGACGGCCGGGAAATACCAGTTGCTGTAATATTTTTGGCAATTTTTACTAATTACATAATAATCTTGCAACAAAAAAAAAAAAAAGTAAATGCCCAATCTTTGAATCTTAGGAGGTATGGACCTGTTTAGTGCTTGGATGGGAGACCGCCTCGGAATACCAGTTGCTGTAATATTTTTGGAAATTTGTACTAATTATATAATTATCTTGAAACAAAAAGAGTCAATGCCCGATCTCTTAATCTTAGCAGGTATTGGCCTGGTTAGTGCTTGGATGGGAGACCGCCTGGGAATACCAGGTGCTTTAAGCTTTAGGGTTTTCTTTCCTACTTATATAATGTACCGGCGATTAGATTGGCTGATCTTTAAATAGCTCTCTCTTTGCAGCAGTCTTCGCTTATGGCCATACCACCCTGGCTATGCCAGATCATGTCTGAGCTCGGAAGCTAAGCAGGTTTGGGCCTGGTTAGTAATTGGATTGGAGACCCCCTGGTAATACCAGTTGCTCTAAGATTTTTGTAAATTTTTCACAAATTATATAATTATCTTGAAAAAAAAAAGAGTCAATGCCCATTCTTTGAATCTTAGCAGTCATGGACCTGTTTAGTGTCTGGATGGGAGACCGCCTCGGAATACCAGGTGCTCTAATATTATTGGAAATTTATTACTAATTATATAATAATCTTAAAAAAAAAAAAAAAAAAAAAAAAGAGTCAATGCCCGATCTCTTAATCTTAGCAGGTATTGGCCTGGTTAGTGCTTGGATGGGAGACCGCCTCGGAATACCAGGTGCTGTAAGCTTTTGGATTTTCATTCCTACTTATATAATGTATGGGCGATTTGATTGGCTGATCTTTAAATAGTCTTCTCTTTGCAGTATCCTTCGCTTGCGACCGTAACAACCTGGCTATGCCTGATCTCGTCTGCTCTCGGAAGCTAAGCAGGTTTGGTCCTGTATAATGTACCGGCGATTAGATTGGCTGATCTTTAAATAGCTCTCTCTTTGCAGCAGTCTTCGCTTATGGCCATTCCACCCTGGCTATGCCAGATCATGTCTGAGCTCGGAAACTAAGCAGGTTTCGGCCTGGTTAGTAATTGGATGGCAGACCCCCTGGTAATACCAGTTGCTTTAAGATTTTTGGAAATTTTTCACAAATTATATAATAATCTTGCAAGAAAAAAAGAAAGGAGTCAATGCCCCATATCTGAATCTTAGCAGGTATGGGCCTGGTTAGTAATTGGATGGGAGACACCCTGGTAATACCAGTTGCTTTAAGATTTTTGGAAATTTTTCACAAATTATATAATAATCTTGAAAAAAAAAAAAAAAAGTCAATGCCCGATCTCTGAATAATAGCAGGTTTTGCCTGGTTAGTACTTGGATGGAAGACGGCCGGGAAATACCAGTTGCTGTAATTTTTTGGCAATTTTTACTAATTACATAATAATCTTGCAACAAAAAAAAAAAAAAGAGTAAATGCCCAATCTTTGAATCTTAGGAGGTATGGACCTGTTTAGTGCTTGGATGGGAGACCGCCTCGGAATACCAGTTGCTGTAATATTTTTGGAAATTTGTACTAATTATATAATTATCTTGAAACAAAAAGAGTCAATGCCCAATCTTTGAATCTTAGCAGCTATGGGCCTGTTTAGTGTTTGGATGGGGAGACCGCCTCGGAAAACCAGGTGCTCTAATATTATTGGAAATTCATTACTAATTATATAATAATCTTTAAAAAAAAAAAAAAAAAAGAGTCAATGCCCGATCTCCTAATCTTAGCAGGTATTGGCCTGGTTAGTGCTTGGATGGGAGACCGCCTGGGAATACCAGGTGCTTTAAGCTTTAGGGTTTTCTTTCCTACTTATATAATGTACCGGCGATTAGATTGGCTGATCTTTAAATAGCTCTCTCTTTGCAGCAGTCTTCGCTTATGGCCATACCACCCTGGCTATGCCAGATCATGTCTGAGCTCGGAAGCTAAGCAGGTTTGGGCCTGGTTAGTAATTGGATGGGAGACCCCCTGGTAATACCAGTTGCTTTAAGATTTTTGTAAATTTTTCACAAATTATATAATAATCTTGAAAAAAAAAAGAGTGAATGCCCAATCTTTGAATCTTAGCAGTCATTGACCTGTGTAGTGTTTGGATGGGAGACCCCCTGGTAATACCAGGTGCTCTAATATTATTGGAAATTTATTACTAATTATATAATAATCTTAAAAAAAAAAGAGCCAATGCCCGATCTCTTAATCTTAGCAGGTATTGGCCTGGTTAGTGCTTGGATGGGAGACCGCCTCGGAATACCAGGTGCTGTAAGCTTTTGGATTTTCATTCCTACTTATATAATGTATGGGCGATTTGATTGGCTGATCTTTAAATAGTCTTCTCTTTGCAGTATCCTTCGCTTGCGACGTAACAACCTGGCTATGCCTGATCTCGTCTGCTCTCGGAAGCTAAGCAGGTTTGGTCCTGTATAATGTACCGGCGATTAGATTGGCTGATCTTTAAATAGCTCTCTCTTTGGAGCAGTCTTCGCTTATGGCCATTCCACCCTGGCTATGCCAGATCATGTCTGAGCTCGGAAACTAAGCAGGTTTCGGCCTGGTTAGTAATTGGATGGCAGACCCCCTGGTAATACCAGTTGCTTTAAGATTTTTGGAAATTTTTCACAAATTATATATAATCTTGCCAAGAAAAAAAGAAAGGAGTCAATGCCCCATATCTGAATCTTAGCAGGTATGGGCCTGGTTAGTAATTGGATGGGAGACACCCTGGTAATACCAGTTGCTTTAAGATTTTTGGAAATTTTTCACAAATTATATAATAATCTTGAAAAAAAAAAAAAAAGTCAATGCCCAATCTCTGAATAATAGCAGGTTTTGCCTGGTTAGTACTTGGATGGAAGACGGCCGGGAAATACCAGTTGCTGTAATATTTTTGGCAATTTTTACTAATTACATAATAATCTTGCAACAAAAAAAAAAAAAGAGTAAATGCCCAATCTTTGAATCTTAGGAGGTATGGACCTGTTTAGTGCTTGGATGGGAGACCGCCTCGGAATACCAGTTGCTGTAATATTTTTGGAAATTTGTACTAATTATATAATTATCTTGAAACAAAAAGAGTCAATGCCCGATCTCTTAATCTTAGCAGGTATTGGCCTGGTTAGTGCTTGGATGGGAGACCGCCTGGGAATACCAGGTGCTTTAAGCTTTAGGGTTTTCTTTCCTACTTATATAATGTACCGGCGATTAGATTGGCTGATCTTTAAATAGCTCTCTCTTTGCAGCAGTCTTCGCTTATGGCCATACCACCCTGGCTATGCCAGATCATGTCTGAGCTCGGAAGCTAAGCAGGTTTGGGCCTGGTTAGTAATTGGATGGGAGACCCCCTGGTAATACCAGTTGCTCTAAGATTTTTGTAAATTTTTCACAAATTATATAATTATCTTGAAAAAAAAAAGAGTCAATGCCCATTCTTTGAATCTTAGCAGTCATGGACCTGTTTAGTGTCTGGATGGGAGACCGCCTCGGAATACCAGGTGCTCTAATATTATTGGAAATTTATTACTAATTATATAATAATCTTAAAAAAAAAAAAAAAAAAAAAAAAAAAGAGTCAATGCCCGATCTCTTAATCTTAGCAGGTATTGGCCTGGTTAGTGCTTGGATGGGAGACCGCCTCGGAATACCAGGTGCTGTAAGCTTTTGGATTTTCATTCCTACTTATATAATGTATGGGCGATTTGATTGGCTGATCTTAAATAGTCTTCTCTTTGCAGTATCCTTCGCTTGCGACCGTAACAACCTGGCTATGCCTGATCTCGTCTGCTCTCGGAAGCTAAGCAGGTTTGGTCCTGTATAATGTACCGGCGATTAGATTGGCTGATCTTTAAATAGCTCTCTCTTTGCAGCAGTCTTCGCTTATGGCCATTCCACCCTGGCTATGCCAGATCATGTCTGAGCTCGGAAACTAAGCAGGTTCGGCCTGGTTAGTAATTGGATGGCAGACCCCCTGGTAATACCAGTTGCTTTAAGATTTTGGAAATTTTTCACAAATTATATAATAATCTTGCAAGAAAAAAAGAAAGGAGTCAATGCCCCATATCTGAATCTTAGCAGGTATGGGCCTGGTTAGTAATTGGATGGGAGACACCCTGGTAATACCAGTTGCTTTAAGATTTTTGGAAATTTTTCACAAATTATATAATAATCTTGAAAAAAAAAAAAAAAAGTCAATGCCCGATCTCTGAATAATAGCAGGTTTTGCCTGGTTAGTACTTGGATGGAAGACGGCCGGGAAATACCAGTTGATGTATTTTATTTGGCAATTTTTACTAATTACATAATAATCTTGCAACAAAAAAAAAAAAAAAAAAGAGTAAATGCCCCAATCTTTGAATCTTAGGAGGTATGGACCTGTTTAGTGCTTGGATGGGAGACCGGCCTCGGAATACCAGTTGCTGTAATATTTTTGGAAATTTGTACTAATTATATAATTATCTTGAACAAAAAGAGTCAATGCCCAATCTTTGAATCTTAGCAGCTATGGGCCTGTTTAGTGTTTGGATGGGAGACCGCCTCGGAAAACCAGGTGCTCTCAATATTATTGGAAATTCATTACTAACTTATATATAATAATCTTTAAAAAAAAAAAAAAAAAAGAGTCAATGCCCGATCTCTTAATCTTAGCAGGTATTGGCCTGGTTAGTGCTTGGATGGGAGACCGCCTGGGAATACCAGGTGCTTTAAGCTTTAAGGGTTTTCTTTCCTACTTATATAATGTACCGGCGATTAGATTGGCTGATCTTTAAATAGCTCTCTCTTATGCAGCAGTCTTCGCTTATGGGCCATACCACCCTGGCTATGCCAGATCATGTCTTGAGCTCGGAAGCTAAGCAGGTTTGGGCCTGGTTAGTAATTGGATGGGAGACCCCTGGTAATACCAGTTGCTTTAAGATTTTTGTAAATTTTTCACACAATTATATTAATAATCTTGAAAAAAAAAAAGACGTGAATGCCCAATCTTTGAATCTTAGCAGTCATTGACCTGTGTAGTGTTTGGATGGGAGACCCCCTGGTAAATACCAGGATGCTCTAATATTATTGGAAATTTATTACTAATTATATAATAATCTTAAAAAAAAAGAGCCAATGCCCGATCTCTTAATCTTAGCAGGTATTGGCCTGGTTAGTGCTGGATGGGAGACCGCCTCGGAATACCAGGTGCTGTAAGCTTTTGGATTTTCATCCTACTTATATAATGTATGGGCGATTTGATTGGCTGATCTTTAAATAGTCTTCTCTTTGCAGTATCCTTCGCTTGCGACGTAACAACCTGGCTATGCCTGATCGTCTGCTCTCGGAAGCTAAGCAGGTTTGGTCCTGTATAATGTACGGCGATTAATTGGCTGATCTTTAAATAGCTCCTCTTTTGAGCAGTTCTTCGCTTATGCCATTCCACCCTGGCTATGCCAGATCATGTCTGAGCTCGGAAACTAAGCAGGTTTCGGCCTGGTTAGAATTGGATGGCAGACCCCCTGGTAATACCAGTTGCTTTAAGATTTTTGGAAATTTTTCACAAATTATATATAATCTTGCAAGAAAAAAAGAAGGAGTCAATGCCCATATCTGAATCTTAGCAGGTATGGGCCTGGTTAGTAATTGGATGGGAGACACCCTGGTAATACCAGTTGCTTAAGATTTTTGGAAATTTTTCACAAATTATATAATAATCTTGAAAAAAAAAAAAAAAGTCAATGCCCAATCTCTGAATAATAGCAGGTTTTGCCTGGTTAGTACTTGGATGGAAGACGGCCGGGAATACCAGTTGCTGTAATATTTTTGGCAATTTTTACTAATACATAATAATCTTGCAACAAAAAAAAAAAAAGAGTAAATGCCCAATCTTTGAATCTTAGAGGTATGGACCTGTTTAGTGCTTGGATGGGAGACCGCCTCGGAATACCAGTTGCTTAATATTTTTGAAATTTGTACTAATTATATAATTATCTTGAAACAAAAAGAGTCATGCCCGATCTCTTAATCTTAGCAGTATTGGCCTGGTTAGTGCTTGGATGGGAGA
>NW_020529270.1:0-38611 GCF_003368295.1 Carassius auratus
GACCTCCCCACTCCCTTTGCTCAGAGACACTTTTGCTCATATCAGTTCATCAAATACCCATGGAACTTGATCAGTTTGTCTGTCAGTTGTTCAGCTTTAGCATTGGTCGATATTACCCAGTTGAAGAGATGCATTTTCCACATAAATTCGTAGAATTCTTGCAGAAATAGAGCATTGGTGGTTCAGTGGTAGAATTCTCGCCTGCCACGCGGGAGACCCGGGTCCGATTCCCGGCCAATGCAGCAGAGGTCGTGTTTTTAAGGCCATGTTAGTCGTTCCTCATAAGCGGCAGCTGTCCCCAGAGCCACGAGCACAGCGCAGCTTCTCTCACTGGTGGCTGAATGTCAGAGTTGTTGTTTCCCGCGCAGGAGACCCAGGTTCGATTCCCAGCAGAAGCAAAGCAGTGTATCTTGCTACTTTAGAAGTGGGCAACTTATCAGTGTTTTACAGGGAACTAGTGGAAGCACTCTAGACAATGCTTTTCCATGCTTGTTCAACGAAGTACAAGCAATTATGGCTCATGCACCTGTGAAAAACTCCTGAAGGCAATAAAAAGGCTGCAGGCAAGAAAGGTCATGCTTAAAGAAACCAATGAGAGTAAACTGACCTGTTTGTTGTCTCTAAAAAACACCAGAAGAAAAATGTCCAGGGTCAATGCTGACCTGCATGAAAGTGGAATAAACTGCAAGGTAAGTAATGTAAGATCCCCAAGACAGCGCTACAAGGTCACAGTTGGACAGTGGCTTGTTGGAAGAGCAGGGTAATGACTCCCAGCAAGAACTGACAAATCTGGTGCAGTCCAGGAGGCTGAGGTGCCCTGTGGTTCTTAAGGGAGCTGGTGGCCACAGAAGTTAACGCCTCTCACTTTTGATATTGACCTCCCCCACTCCCCTTTGCTCAGAGACACTTTTGCTCATATCAGTTCATCAAATACCCATGGAACTTGATCAGTTTGTCTGTCAGTTGTTCAGCTTTAGCATTGGTCGATATTACCCAGTTGAAGAGATGCATTTTCCACATAAATTCGTAGAATTCTTGCAGAAATAGAGCATTGGTGGTTCAGTGGTAGAATTCTCGCCTGCCACGCGGGAGACCCGGGTCCGATTCCCGGCCAATGCAGCAGAGGTCGTGTTTTTAAGGCCATGTTAGTCGTTCCTCATAAGCGGCAGCTGTCCCCAGAGCCACGAGCACAGCGCAGCTTCTCTCACTGGTGGCTGAATGTCAGAGTTGTTGTTTCCCGCGCAGGAGACCCAGGTTCGATTCCCAGCAGAAGCAAAGCAGTGTATCTTGCTACTTTAGAAGTGGGCAACTTATCAGTGTTTTACAGGGAACTAGTGGAAGCACTCTAGACAATGCTTTTCCATGCTTGTTCAACGAAGTACAAGCAATTATGGCTCATGCACCTGTGAAAAACTCCTGAAGGCAATAAAAAGGCTGCAGGCAAGAAAGGTCATGCTTAAAGAAACCAATGAGAGTAAACTGACCTGTTTGTTGTCTCTAAAAAACACCAGAAGAAAAATGTCCAGGGTCAATGCTGACCTGCATGAAAGTGGAATAAACTGCAAGGTAAGTAATGTAAGATCCCCAAGACAGCGCTACAAGGTCACAGTTGGACAGTGGCTTGTTGGAAGAGCAGGGTAATGACTCCCAGCAAGAACTGACAAATCTGGTGCAGTCCAGGAGGCTGAGGTGCCCTGTGGTTCTTAAGGGAGCTGGTGGCCACAGAAGTTAACGCCTCTCACTTTTGATATTGACCTCCCCCACTCCCCTTTGCTCAGAGACACTTTTGCTCATATCAGTTCATCAAATACCCATGGAACTTGATCAGTTTGTCTGTCAGTTGTTCAGCTTTAGCATTGGTCGATATTACCCAGTTGAAGAGATGCATTTTCCACATAAATTCGTAGAATTCTTGCAGAAATAGAGCATTGGTGGTTCAGTGGTAGAATTCTCGCCTGCCACGCGGGAGACCCGGGTCCGATTCCCGGCCAATGCAGCAGAGGTCGTGTTTTTAAGGCCATGTTAGTCGTTCCTCATAAGCGGCAGCTGTCCCCAGAGCCACGAGCACAGCGCAGCTTCTCTCACTGGTGGCTGAATGTCAGAGTTGTTGTTTCCCGCGCAGGAGACCCAGGTTCGATTCCCAGCAGAAGCAAAGCAGTGTATCTTGCTACTTTAGAAGTGGGCAACTTATCAGTGTTTTACAGGGAACTAGTGGAAGCACTCTAGACAATGCTTTTCCATGCTTGTTCAACGAAGTACAAGCAATTATGGCTCATGCACCTGTGAAAAACTCCTGAAGGCAATAAAAAGGCTGCAGGCAAGAAAGGTCATGCTTAAAGAAACCAATGAGAGTAAACTGACCTGTTTGTTGTCTCTAAAAAACACCAGAAGAAAAATGTCCAGGGTCAATGCTGACCTGCATGAAAGTGGAATAAACTGCAAGGTAAGTAATGTAAGATCCCCAAGACAGCGCTACAAGGTCACAGTTGGACAGTGGCTTGTTGGAAGAGCAGGGTAATGACTCCCAGCAAGAACTGACAAATCTGGTGCAGTCCAGGAGGCTGAGGTGCCCTGTGGTTCTTAAGGGAGCTGGTGGCCACAGAAGTTAACGCCTCTCACTTTTGATATTGACCTCCCCCACTCCCCTTTGCTCAGAGACACTTTTGCTCATATCAGTTCATCAAATACCCATGGAACTTGATCAGTTTGTCTGTCAGTTGTTCAGCTTTAGCATTGGTCGATATTACCCAGTTGAAGAGATGCATTTTCCACATAAATTCGTAGAATTCTTGCAGAAATAGAGCATTGGTGGTTCAGTGGTAGAATTCTCGCCTGCCACGCGGGAGACCCGGGTCCGATTCCCGGCCAATGCAGCAGAGGTCGTGTTTTTAAGGCCATGTTAGTCGTTCCTCATAAGCGGCAGCTGTCCCCAGAGCCACGAGCACAGCGCAGCTTCTCTCACTGGTGGCTGAATGTCAGAGTTGTTGTTTCCCGCGCAGGAGACCCAGGTTCGATTCCCAGCAGAAGCAAAGCAGTGTATCTTGCTACTTTAGAAGTGGGCAACTTATCAGTGTTTTACAGGGAACTAGTGGAAGCACTCTAGACAATGCTTTTCCATGCTTGTTCAACGAAGTACAAGCAATTATGGCTCATGCACCTGTGAAAAACTCCTGAAGGCAATAAAAAGGCTGCAGGCAAGAAAGGTCATGCTTAAAGAAACCAATGAGAGTAAACTGACCTGTTTGTTGTCTCTAAAAAACACCAGAAGAAAAATGTCCAGGGTCAATGCTGACCTGCATGAAAGTGGAATAAACTGCAAGGTAAGTAATGTAAGATCCCCAAGACAGCGCTACAAGGTCACAGTTGGACAGTGGCTTGTTGGAAGAGCAGGGTAATGACTCCCAGCAAGAACTGACAAATCTGGTGCAGTCCAGGAGGCTGAGGTGCCCTGTGGTTCTTAAGGGAGCTGGTGGCCACAGAAGTTAACGCCTCTCACTTTTGATATTGACCTCCCCCACTCCCCTTTGCTCAGAGACACTTTTGCTCATATCAGTTCATCAAATACCCATGGAACTTGATCAGTTTGTCTGTCAGTTGTTCAGCTTTAGCATTGGTCGATATTACCCAGTTGAAGAGATGCATTTTCCACATAAATTCGTAGAATTCTTGCAGAAATAGAGCATTGGTGGTTCAGTGGTAGAATTCTCGCCTGCCACGCGGGAGACCCGGGTCCGATTCCCGGCCAATGCAGCAGAGGTCGTGTTTTTAAGGCCATGTTAGTCGTTCCTCATAAGCGGCAGCTGTCCCCAGAGCCACGAGCACAGCGCAGCTTCTCTCACTGGTGGCTGAATGTCAGAGTTGTTGTTTCCCGCGCAGGAGACCCAGGTTCGATTCCCAGCAGAAGCAAAGCAGTGTATCTTGCTACTTTAGAAGTGGGCAACTTATCAGTGTTTTACAGGGAACTAGTGGAAGCACTCTAGACAATGCTTTTCCATGCTTGTTCAACGAAGTACAAGCAATTATGGCTCATGCACCTGTGAAAAACTCCTGAAGGCAATAAAAAGGCTGCAGGCAAGAAAGGTCATGCTTAAAGAAACCAATGAGAGTAAACTGACCTGTTTGTTGTCTCTAAAAAACACCAGAAGAAAAATGTCCAGGGTCAATGCTGACCTGCATGAAAGTGGAATAAACTGCAAGGTAAGTAATGTAAGATCCCCAAGACAGCGCTACAAGGTCACAGTTGGACAGTGGCTTGTTGGAAGAGCAGGGTAATGACTCCCAGCAAGAACTGACAAATCTGGTGCAGTCCAGGAGGCTGAGGTGCCCTGTGGTTCTTAAGGGAGCTGGTGGCCACAGAAGTTAACGCCTCTCACTTTTGATATTGACCTCCCCCACTCCCCTTTGCTCAGAGACACTTTTGCTCATATCAGTTCATCAAATACCCATGGAACTTGATCAGTTTGTCTGTCAGTTGTTCAGCTTTAGCATTGGTCGATATTACCCAGTTGAAGAGATGCATTTTCCACATAAATTCGTAGAATTCTTGCAGAAATAGAGCATTGGTGGTTCAGTGGTAGAATTCTCGCCTGCCACGCGGGAGACCCGGGTCCGATTCCCGGCCAATGCAGCAGAGGTCGTGTTTTTAAGGCCATGTTAGTCGTTCCTCATAAGCGGCAGCTGTCCCCAGAGCCACGAGCACAGCGCAGCTTCTCTCACTGGTGGCTGAATGTCAGAGTTGTTGTTTCCCGCGCAGGAGACCCAGGTTCGATTCCCAGCAGAAGCAAAGCAGTGTATCTTGCTACTTTAGAAGTGGGCAACTTATCAGTGTTTTACAGGGAACTAGTGGAAGCACTCTAGACAATGCTTTTCCATGCTTGTTCAACGAAGTACAAGCAATTATGGCTCATGCACCTGTGAAAAACTCCTGAAGGCAATAAAAAGGCTGCAGGCAAGAAAGGTCATGCTTAAAGAAACCAATGAGAGTAAACTGACCTGTTTGTTGTCTCTAAAAAACACCAGAAGAAAAATGTCCAGGGGTCAATGCTGACCTGCATGAAAGTGGAATAAACTGCAAGGTAAGTAATGTAAGATCCCCAAGACAGCGCTACAAGGTCACAGTTGGACAGTGGCTTGTTGGAAGAGCAGGGTAATGACTCCCAGCAAGAACTGACAAATCTGGTGCAGTCCAGGAGGCTGAGGTGCCCTGTGGTTCTTAAGGGAGCTGGTGGCCACAGAAGTTAACGCCTCTCACTTTTGATATTGACCTCCCCCACTCCCCTTTGCTCAGAGACACTTTTGCTCATATCAGTTCATCAAATACCCATGGAACTTGATCAGTTTGTCTGTCAGTTGTTCAGCTTTAGCATTGGTCGATATTACCCAGTTGAAGAGATGCATTTTCCACATAAATTCGTAGAATTCTTGCAGAAATAGAGCATTGGTGGTTCAGTGGTAGAATTCTCGCCTGCCACGCGGGAGACCCGGGTCCGATTCCCGGCCAATGCAGCAGAGGTCGTGTTTTTAAGGCCATGTTAGTCGTTCCTCATAAGCGGCAGCTGTCCCCAGAGCCACGAGCACAGCGCAGCTTCTCTCACTGGTGGCTGAATGTCAGAGTTGTTGTTTCCCGCGCAGGAGACCCAGGTTCGATTCCCAGCAGAAGCAAAGCAGTGTATCTTGCTACTTTAGAAGTGGGCAACTTATCAGTGTTTTACAGGGAACTAGTGGAAGCACTCTAGACAATGCTTTTCCATGCTTGTTCAACGAAGTACAAGCAATTATGGCTCATGCACCTGTGAAAAACTCCTGAAGGCAATAAAAAGGCTGCAGGCAAGAAAGGTCATGCTTAAAGAAACCAATGAGAGTAAACTGACCTGTTTGTTGTCTCTAAAAAACACCAGAAGAAAAATGTCCAGGGTCAATGCTGACCTGCATGAAAGTGGAATAAACTGCAAGGTAAGTAATGTAAGATCCCCAAGACAGCGCTACAAGGTCACAGTTGGACAGTGGCTTGTTGGAAGAGCAGGGTAATGACTCCCAGCAAGAACTGACAAATCTGGTGCAGTCCAGGAGGCTGAGGTGCCCTGTGGTTCTTAAGGGAGCTGGTGGCCACAGAAGTTAACGCCTCTCACTTTTGATATTGACCTCCCCCACTCCCCTTTGCTCAGAGACACTTTTGCTCATATCAGTTCATCAAATACCCATGGAACTTGATCAGTTTGTCTGTCAGTTGTTCAGCTTTAGCATTGGTCGATATTACCCAGTTGAAGAGATGCATTTTCCACATAAATTCGTAGAATTCTTGCAGAAATAGAGCATTGGTGGTTCAGTGGTAGAATTCTCGCCTGCCACGCGGGAGACCCGGGTCCGATTCCCGGCCAATGCAGCAGAGGTCGTGTTTTTAAGGCCATGTTAGTCGTTCCTCATAAGCGGCAGCTGTCCCCAGAGCCACGAGCACAGCGCAGCTTCTCTCACTGGTGGCTGAATGTCAGAGTTGTTGTTTCCCGCGCAGGAGACCCAGGTTCGATTCCCAGCAGAAGCAAAGCAGTGTATCTTGCTACTTTAGAAGTGGGCAACTTATCAGTGTTTTACAGGGAACTAGTGGAAGCACTCTAGACAATGCTTTTCCATGCTTGTTCAACGAAGTACAAGCAATTATGGCTCATGCACCTGTGAAAAACTCCTGAAGGCAATAAAAAGGCTGCAGGCAAGAAAGGTCATGCTTAAAGAAACCAATGAGAGTAAACTGACCTGTTTGTTGTCTCTAAAAAACACCAGAAGAAAAATGTCCAGGGTCAATGCTGACCTGCATGAAAGTGGAATAAACTGCAAGGTAAGTAATGTAAGATCCCCAAGACAGCGCTACAAGGTCACAGTTGGACAGTGGCTTGTTGGAAGAGCAGGGTAATGACTCCCAGCAAGAACTGACAAATCTGGTGCAGTCCAGGAGGCTGAGGTGCCCTGTGGTTCTTAAGGGAGCTGGTGGCCACAGAAGTTAACGCCTCTCACTTTTGATATTGACCTCCCCCACTCCCCTTTGCTCAGAGACACTTTTGCTCATATCAGTTCATCAAATACCCATGGAACTTGATCAGTTTGTCTGTCAGTTGTTCAGCTTTAGCATTGGTCGATATTACCCAGTTGAAGAGATGCATTTTCCACATAAATTCGTAGAATTCTTGCAGAAATAGAGCATTGGTGGTTCAGTGGTAGAATTCTCGCCTGCCACGCGGGAGACCCGGGTCCGATTCCCGGCCAATGCAGCAGAGGTCGTGTTTTTAAGGCCATGTTAGTCGTTCCTCATAAGCGGCAGCTGTCCCCAGAGCCACGAGCACAGCGCAGCTTCTCTCACTGGTGGCTGAATGTCAGAGTTGTTGTTTCCCGCGCAGGAGACCCAGGTTCGATTCCCAGCAGAAGCAAAGCAGTGTATCTTGCTACTTTAGAAGTGGGCAACTTATCAGTGTTTTACAGGGAACTAGTGGAAGCACTCTAGACAATGCTTTTCCATGCTTGTTCAACGAAGTACAAGCAATTATGGCTCATGCACCTGTGAAAAACTCCTGAAGGCAATAAAAAGGCTGCAGGCAAGAAAGGTCATGCTTAAAGAAACCAATGAGAGTAAACTGACCTGTTTGTTGTCTCTAAAAAACACCAGAAGAAAAATGTCCAGGGTCAATGCTGACCTGCATGAAAGTGGAATAAACTGCAAGGTAAGTAATGTAAGATCCCCAAGACAGCGCTACAAGGTCACAGTTGGACAGTGGCTTGTTGGAAGAGCAGGGTAATGACTCCCAGCAAGAACTGACAAATCTGGTGCAGTCCAGGAGGCTGAGGTGCCCTGTGGTTCTTAAGGGAGCTGGTGGCCACAGAAGTTAACGCCTCTCACTTTTGATATTGACCTCCCCCACTCCCCTTTGCTCAGAGACACTTTTGCTCATATCAGTTCATCAAATACCCATGGAACTTGATCAGTTTGTCTGTCAGTTGTTCAGCTTTAGCATTGGTCGATATTACCCAGTTGAAGAGATGCATTTTCCACATAAATTCGTAGAATTCTTGCAGAAATAGAGCATTGGTGGTTCAGTGGTAGAATTCTCGCCTGCCACGCGGGAGACCCGGGTCCGATTCCCGGCCAATGCAGCAGAGGTCGTGTTTTTAAGGCCATGTTAGTCGTTCCTCATAAGCGGCAGCTGTCCCCAGAGCCACGAACACAGCGCAGCTTCTCTCACTGGTGGCTGAATGTCAGAGTTGTTGTTTCCCGCGCAGGAGACCCAGGTTCAATTCCCAGCAGAAGCAAAGCAGTGTATCTTGCTACTTTAGAAGTGGGCAACTTATCAGTGTTTTACAGGGAACTAGTGGAAGCACTCTAGACAATGCTTTTCCATGCTTGTTCAACGAAGTACAAGCAATTATGGCTCATGCACCTGTGAAAAACTCCTGAAGGCAATAAAAAGGCTGCAGGCAAGAAAGGTCATGCTTAAAGAAACCAATGAGAGTAAACTGACCTGTTTGTTGTCTCTAAAAAACACCAGAAGAAAAATGTCCAGGGTCAATGCTGACCTGCATGAAAGTGGAATAAACTGCAAGGTAAGTAATGTAAGATCCCCAAGACAGCGCTACAAGGTCACAGTTGGACAGTGGCTTGTTGGAAGAGCAGGGTAATGACTCCCAGCAAGAACTGACAAATCTGGTGCAGTCCAGGAGGCTGAGGTGCCCTGTGGTTCTTAAGGGAGCTGGTGGCCACAGAAGTTAACGCCTCTCACTTTTGATATTGACCTCCCCCACTCCCCTTTGCTCAGAGACACTTTTGCTCATATCAGTTCATCAAATACCCATGGAACTTGATCAGTTTGTCTGTCAGTTGTTCAGCTTTAGCATTGGTCGATATTACCCAGTTGAAGAGATGCATTTTCCACATAAATTCGTAGAATTCTTGCAGAAATAGAGCATTGGTGGTTCAGTGGTAGAATTCTCGCCTGCCACGCGGGAGACCCGGGTCCGATTCCCGGCCAATGCAGCAGAGGTCGTGTTTTTAAGGCCATGTTAGTCGTTCCTCATAAGCGGCAGCTGTCCCCAGAGCCACGAGCACAGCGCAGCTTCTCTCACTGGTGGCTGAATGTCAGAGTTGTTGTTTCCCGCGCAGGAGACCCAGGTTCGATTCCCAGCAGAAGCAAAGCAGTGTATCTTGCTACTTTAGAAGTGGGCAACTTATCAGTGTTTTACAGGGAACTAGTGGAAGCACTCTAGACAATGCTTTTCCATGCTTGTTCAACGAAGTACAAGCAATTATGGCTCATGCACCTGTGAAAAACTCCTGAAGGCAATAAAAAGGCTGCAGGCAAGAAAGGTCATGCTTAAAGAAACCAATGAGAGTAAACTGACCTGTTTGTTGTCTCTAAAAAACACCAGAAGAAAAATGTCCAGGGTCAATGCTGACCTGCATGAAAGTGGAATAAACTGCAAGGTAAGTAATGTAAGATCCCCAAGACAGCGCTACAAGGTCACAGTTGGACAGTGGCTTGTTGGAAGAGCAGGGTAATGACTCCCAGCAAGAACTGACAAATCTGGTGCAGTCCAGGAGGCTGAGGTGCCCTGTGGTTCTTAAGGGAGCTGGTGGCCACAGAAGTTAACGCCTCTCACTTTTGATATTGACCTCCCCCACTCCCCTTTGCTCAGAGACACTTTTGCTCATATCAGTTCATCAAATACCCATGGAACTTGATCAGTTTGTCTGTCAGTTGTTCAGCTTTAGCATTGGTCGATATTACCCAGTTGAAGAGATGCATTTTCGACATAAATTCGTAGAATTCTTGCAGAAATAGAGCATTGGTGGTTCAGTGGTAGAATTCTCGCCTGCCACGCGGGAGACCCGGGTCCGATTCCCGGCCAATGCAGCAGAGGTCATGTTTTTAAGGCCATGTTAGTCGTTCCTCATAAGCGGCAGCTGTCCCCAGAGCCACGAACACAGCGCAGCTTCTCTCACTGGTGGCTGAATGTCAGAGTTGTTGTTTCCCGCGCAGGAGACCCAGGTTCAATTCCCAGCAGAAGCAAAGCAGTGTATCTTGCTACTTTAGAAGTGGGCAACTTATCAGTGTTTTACAGGGAACTAGTGGAAGCACTCTAGACAATGCTTTTCCATGCTTGTTCAACGAAGTACAAGCAATTATGGCTCATGCACCTGTGAAAAACTCCTGAAGGCAATAAAAAGGCTGCAGGCAAGAAAGGTCATGCTTAAAGAAACCAATGAGAGTAAACTGACCTGTTTGTTAGGGTTAGGGTTAGGGTTAGGGTTAGGGTTAGGTAAGTAGAGATCCCAGAACCAACGCCCAAAGGGCATCGGACTGGGTTGTGCACTGTCCATCCCACCCATGGTCACCAAGCAGGCTCCACTTTCATACTGGCCACACCAGAGTGTCCCATCACCCAGTATAGGGCTCTAACGGTCAGGGCTCTAATGTCCCGGGCTCTATTACCCAGGGCCTAAGTGGTTAAGGTCAGGGTTGGTTTTTGGGAGGAGATTTTAAACTATATACAAGTACACAAGCCTTTTATCGCGACGTTTCGACAGCTTTCTGTGTCTTCTTCAGGCATGACTTGTGTAAAATAAATGTTTTTTTCTCTGAGCTCAATTTAATTTTTTAATTTTATTTCTAAACACCATGTATGTGGTTGAGCAAAAAATCAACTGTCATCCTCTTCTCACTCGGGAGCTGTGTGTGCAGCTTCTTATACCCCGAGCAGGGCCTAGGCTCCTCCCCTCTGTTTATTTTTGAATTTTTAAATTTTTCTAATTTTTCAGAGCCTTTTCTTTGAATATATCAAGCACTTTTAAGTGCACTTTTTGAATTCCAGCACTCTTTCATCTTCCCTTACACTCTTATAAGTTTACTTTTTTTGTTTTAGTGTACACTTTTTTGTGTTACTAACTTCACAGACCCATTTATTTATGTTTCACTTTCACACACTTATTTGTGTTTTTAGCACCCCTTTGTTTTACTTTACAACACATTTTTTGTGTTATGTATCGCTCACGGCACCCCCATTGTCTTTTCAACCTCAACTGTGCTTTCATTCAAAAAAATACACCTTTTTGTGCTATGATACATCCCTCTTTCTAGCTCACTACTGTACATTTTTGTGTATCACATTTAAACCAACTATATACAAATTCTGTTTAGATGACTCTTAACCCATATGTATCTTTTTTGATTTTTTACAGATGGAGACATCCAGTATGGTTTTCCGTAAAGGGAGACCAGCGAGGCCCAGAGAGAGAGGCACGGGCTGAGTTAGGTAAGTAGAGATCCCAGAACCAACGCCCAAAGGGCATCGGACTGGGTTGTGCACTGTCCATCCCACCCATGGTCACCAAGCAGGCTCCACTTTCATACTGGCCACACCAGAGTGTCCCATCACCCAGTATAGGGCTCTAACGGTCAGGGCTCTAATGTCCCGGGCTCTATTACCCAGGGCCTAAGTGGTTAAGGTCAGGGTTGGTTTTTGGGTTAGGGTTAGGTTTGGAAAAGTACAACAGCTCCCCCCAACCTAGCCCTCGTCTAGGCCAGTTTGGGATAGGGAGACTGAGG
This sequence comes from Carassius auratus, assembly GCF_003368295.1. Lineage (NCBI taxonomy): Eukaryota > Metazoa > Chordata > Actinopteri > Cypriniformes > Cyprinidae > Carassius > Carassius auratus. The sequence goes on from NW_020529270.1 coordinate 11,583, forward strand.
GAAAGGTGCACGGGCCCACGCTTGTCAGACTATACCATATCGCATGAGATCATCTCCGGTCTAGGAGCTGTGCTTGTCTAAGCATTGGGCCTAAAAAAGTGAAAGTTATGTTTTTGGTTAAATTTAGGCTCTGAATTTTTTCACCCTTAAGTTTCACAGTGCTCGAGTTGAACCGGCTGGGTTCATAATTGCTGAGGTTATGGCGGTTAGCTTGAGAGTGCAGTTTGTTCCAGCACTCAATCTAGATCTAAGTAGATATGAGAACACAAAGTTCTTGATTGAACTTGTTCCAGATCGGCGAACCAGACCACAACTCGAAGGTCGCAGACCGGTAATCCCGACCCAGCATCGTGCTCTGCCAAAAAGTATTGTTTCAGCCAGACTGCCATGTTATCAAAGACGGTTAATGTCATAGTTAAATTATAATCATTGGGTCTGTGATTGTTAAGTTTAGGGTGTGTTTTAGTTCAGCCTTAAATTTAGCTGTGTTAGAATTACACCGACTAGGTTTGTAAACCGCTGGGTCTGTGACGGTTAAGTTTAGGGTGTGGTTTGGTTCAGCCTTAAATTTAGCTGTGTTAGAATTAAACCGGCTAGGTTTTTAAACCGCTGGGTCTGTGACGGTTAAGTTTAGGGTGTGGTTTGGTTCAGCCTTAAATTTAGCAGTACTCACCAGACCACAGCTCGAAATTCAGAGTCCGACGATCCCGACCCAGCATCGCGTTCCGCCATGAAGTCCTGTTTCAGCCAGACTGCCTTGTCCCAAAGACGGTAAGTGTCATCGTTAGACTATAAACACTGGGTCTATGATGGTTAAGTTTAGGGTGTGTTTTAGTTCAGCCTTAAATTTAGCTGTGTTAGAATTAAACCGGCTAGGTTTTTAAACCGCTGGGTCTGTGACGGTTAAGTTTAGGGTGTGGTTTGGTTCAGCCTTAAATTTAGCAGTACTCACCAGACCACAGCTCGAAATTCAGAGTCCGACGATCCCGACCCAGCATCGCGTTCCGTCATGAAGTCCAGTTTCAGCCAGACTGCCATGTTATCAAAGACGGTTAATGTCATAGTTAAATTATAATCGTTGGGTCTGTGATGGTTAAGTTTAGGGGTGTGGTTTGGTCCAGCCTTAAAAATAGCAGTCCTCGAGTTGAACCGGCTAGGTTTTTAAATGCTGCGGTTATGGTGGTTAGGTTTAGAGCGCGGTTTGGTCCATCTATAGATTAGGGTTAGGGTTAGGGTTAGGGTTAGAGTTAGGGTTAGGTTTGGAAAAGTACAACAGCTCCCCCCAACCTAGCCCTCGTCTAGGCCGGTTTGGGATAGGGAGACTGAGGGAAAGGTGCACGGGCCCACGCTTGTCAGACTATACCATATCGCATGAGATCATCTCCGGTCTAGGAGCTGTGCTTGTCTAAGCATTGGGCCTAAAAAAGTGAAAGTTATGTTTTTGGTTAAATTTAGGCTCTGAATTTTTTCACCCTTAAGTTTCACAGTGCTCGAGTTGAACCGGCTGGGTTCATAATTGCTGAGGTTATGGCGGTTAGCTTGAGAGTGCAGTTTGTTCCAGCACTCAATCTAGATCTAAGTAGATATGAGAACACAAAGTTCTTGACTGAACTTGTTCCAGATCGGCGAACCAGACCACAACTCGAAGGTCGCAGACCGGTAATCCCGACCCAGCATCGTGCTCTGCCAAAAAGTATTGTTTCAGCCAGACTGCCATGTTATCAAAGACGGTTAATGTCATAGTTAAATTATAATCATTGGGTCTGTGATTGTTAAGTTTAGGGTGTGTTTTAGTTCAGCCTTAAATTTAGCTGTGTTAGAATTACACCGACTAGGTTTGCAAACCGCTGGGTCTGTGACGGTTAAGTTTAGGGTGTGGTTTGGTTCAGCCTTAAATTTAGCTGTGTTAGAATTAAACCGGCTAGGTTTTTAAACCGCTGGGTCTGTGACGGTTAAGTTTAGGGTGTGGTTTGGTTCAGCCTTAAATTTAGCAGTACTCACCAGACCACAGCTCGAAATTCAGAGTCCGACGATCCCGACCCAGCATCGAGTTCCGCCATGAAGTCCTGTTTCAGCCAGACTGCCTTGTCCCAAAGACGGTAAGTGTCATCGTTAGACTATAAACACTGGGTCTATGATGGTTAAGTTTAGGGTGTGTTTTAGTTCAGCCTTAAATTTAGCTGTGTTAGAATTAAACCGGCTAGGTTTTTAAACCGCTGGGTCTGTGACGGTTAAGTTTAGGGTGTGGTTTGGTTCAGCCTTAAATTTAGCAGTACTCACCAGACCACAGCTCGAAATTCAGAGTCCGACGATCCCGACCCAGCATCGCGTTCCGTCATGAAGTCCAGTTTCAGCCAGACTGCCATGTTATCAAAGACGGTTAATGTCATAGTTAAATTATAATCGTTGGGTCTGTGATGGTTAAGTTTAGGGGTGTGGTTTGGTCCAGCCTTAAAAATAGCAGTCCTCGAGTTGAATCGGCTAGGTTTTTAAATGCTGCGGTTATGGTGGTTAGGTTTAGAGCGCGGTTTGGTCCATCTATAGATTTAACAGTACCCGAGTTGAACCGGTTGGGTTTTTGAACACGCCAAGAAGTTTTGTTTCAGGCAAATGCCATGTTTCAAGGACGATATTTGTTATAGTAGGACATTTTGGTCATTATTCTTTCCTGCTCCCCCAAAACAGTTAGAGTGAGGGAAATGTTCAAGACAACCTCTTCAGTAGTGTACCTCAGGATCATCGGGTGTTTCGGCCGTTAAACACTATACACCCTCACGCTGAGGCCGGCTCGCTTGGACGATCAGCCCCAAGCGCGTGTCTTGTATCCAATTGCTATTTGGGCCTGACCAGATCCACAATTGCATGGTTGGGGTCTGGATTGAGTTAAAAGGGGTTTTCCACTTAAACCAGTGATTAGGAGAGATGTTAATTTGATTCTGTTGATTTGAAATTATTTGGAGTGCATGTTAGAGCCACTGAAAAAAACATATGTACTCTGCTGTATAATAAACCAAAGTAGGTCTGAAATATCGAAAACTTGGCCTAGAATACTCCTAAAAGGTCGAAGGTTGAGACTGGCGGATGCGGGGCATCAAGCTTCTACCAGACCTCCCTCCTAAAAGTTATGGCAAACCAATCAGACATCACCCTCACACAAGGGTAACCGCTGGATGCGATAACTTCTGAGAGAGAAAGATGTTGCAATAGCCTTCTATTTGTGTGTTTTTGCATACACTGTTACAGGGTGGTGAGTTCAAAATTATCAAAATATTTTTTGAGATTAGACCCATCTTGTGCTCCTCCAAATATGTCGGACACGACCGTACAGCTTTCTTAGGTTTTTATCACTGATAAATAGCTCTTTTTAGCATTTAAAGTCAGCTTCTTTGACAGCTAATTAAATATGCGGATTCCTGCTCCAATAACGTTTCAAGGCCTATTTTTCTGGGGATTTAAATAGCATTTTAATTAATTTAAAGCCTGGATTCTGATCTCTGTCACTTAATTGTTCTGTAGGTAATATTAATTCACTTACGTTAGCGTGCTAATGCTAATATTACTCTATTAATCATTAACACATTACTAATTAAGGTTTAATAGTTACCTCTTGAAGTGAATCAGAAGGCATTAAAACGGTTGGCTCCACGTACTTCCTATATTTTGAAAGTAAGTTTTATCAAGCTCAATAAGTATCAAAATTGCTGCTCCAAACACATTTCTAGGCTTACTCCCAGGGGGTTTTAGATACACTCTCCCTATTTGAAAATTAGTTATCCAATACCTCTTTCTTTATCTTTCTGTTAGTAATATCAGTATTTTAAAGTTAGTCGGAAGAAAAATAGGAAAAGATCTTTCAGCTTACCACTAAAGGTATGAGTATGTTAAAATTAACATGTCCATAATATCATACATATAAATATAAATCTAAAAATAAAAAATAAAAAACAAAAATTAAGACTATAAAAATATTTAAAGATATAAAAACCCCCGGAAAGAAAACCATTAAAGGTCAAAGAGTTTCAATTTAAAGCAAACCAGGAGGTGACTAGGCCTGTCTGGGCCATGCACCTCCCACCAAGCCTGTCTGGGCTTGGGTTTGCCCCCCTGTCCCGCCTCTTCCTCCTCCCCTGGCGGAGAAAAGGAGAACCGGGAAGGAGTGATCCAATTAAAAGATTCAATGTGGTTTTTTAAAAAAAACGCTGGGTCAGTGATGGCTAGATACAGTGTGTGGTTTAGTTAAGCCTTAAATTTAGCAGTGTTTTGAGTTCAACCGGCTAGGTTTTTAAACCGCTGGGTCTGTGACGATTAAGTTAGGGTGTGGTTTGGTTCAGCCTTAAATTTAGCAGTACTCACCAGACCACAGCTCGGAATTCAGAGTCCGACGATCGTGACCCAGCATCGCGTTCCGCCATGAAGTCCTGTTTCAGCCAGACTGCCTTGTCCCCAAGGACGGTAAATGTCATCGTTAGACTATAATCACTGGGTCTATGATGGTTAAGTTTAGGGTGTGTTTTAGTTCAGCCTTAAATTTAGCTGTGTTAGAATTAAACCGGCTAGGTTTTTAAACCGCTGGGTCTGTGACGGTTAAGTTTAGGGTGTGTTTTAGTTCAGCCTTAAATTTAGCTGTGTTCGAATTAAACCGGCTAGGTTTTTAAACCGCTGGGTCTGTGACGGTTAAGTTTAGGGTGTGGTTTGGTTCAGCCTTAAATGAAGCGGTACTCACCAGACCACAGCTCGAAATTCAGAGTCCGACGATCCCGACCCAGCATCGCGTTCCGCCATGAAGTCCTGTTTCAGCCAGACTGCCTTGTCCCAAAGACGGTAAGTGTCATCGTTAGACTGCAATCACTGGGTCTGTGATGGTTAAGTTTAAGGTGTGTTATAATTCAGCCTTAAAATTAGCAGTACTTGAGTTGAGCCAGCAAGTTTTCCGATAGCTGCATCTGTGATGCTAAGGTTAGGGTGTGGGTTAATTCAGCCTTAATTTTAACAGTGCTCGAGTTGAGCCAGCAAGTTTTCCGATGGTTGCGTCTGTGATGGTTAAGGTTTAGCTCGGCCTTAAATTTCACAGTACTCGAGTCGAATCGGCAAGGTTTTCAATCGCTGAGGTTATGGCGGTTAGGTTTACAGCGCAGGTTTGGTTCAGCATTATAATTAAATCTGATTAGATGTGAGAACACGAAGTTCTTTACGGAACTTGTTCCAGATCGGCGAACCAGACCGCAGCTCGAAAGCTGCAGTCCGATAATCCCGACCCAGCATCGTGCTCTGCCAAGAAAGTTTTGTTTCAGCCAAACAGTCATGTTTCAAAGACCATACTTGTTACAGGAAGGCATTGTTTGCTGTTATTCTTTCCTGCTCCCTCAACGTATTTAGAGTGAGGGAAATATTCAAGACAGTCTCTTCAGTAGAAAACCGAAGGATCATCGTGTTTTTCGGCCTTAAAACACTAAGTGTGCAAATTTGCTGCTTCAAACACGTTTCTAGTCTTACTTTCATGGGGTTTTATGTATACTTTTCTTAGTTTAAAATTACTTAAAATATAAAACACATATATATATATTGTGAAATAAATATCAAAATCTTTAAAGTTTACTATTAAAAGGTATCATATGTTAAAACGAGTATTTTGATAATATCCTAAAAAATTAAATAAGCTAACAGATGACTATTTAAAGATATTGGTACATTGAAGTTAGCATGCTAATAATATAGATCAAAAATAGAAAAAAACTGTAAATATTAAATAGAATGAACTATTTAACAGATTTATATTTAAAGGTACCAGTATGTTAAAATTAGCATGTTAATAATCATGTACCTAAAAATATAATATGTAAAGATAATAATAATAATAATAATAATAATAATAAATAAATAAATAAAATACAAAAACCCCTCAAAAGATTACTACTCAAGGTTTAAGAGTTTCAATTTAAAGCAAACCAGGAGGTGACTAGGCCTGTCTGGGCCACGCACCTCCCACCAAGCCTGTCTGGGCCTGGGTTTGCCCCCCTGTCCCATCTCCTCCTCTCCCAATGGCGGAGAAAAGGAGGCACGGGAAGGAGTGATTCAATCAAAGATATTCAATTAGAACAATGACAGAGGCCCATAATAGGATCTTTTACGTAAGATGGTATGTCTAGTCCGATGGCTCTGGCTTGGGTTAGGTTTGGAAAAGTACAACAGCTCCCCCCAACCTAGCCCTCGTCTAGGCCGGTTTGGGATAGGGAGACTGAGGGAAAGGTGCACGGGCCCACGCTTGTCAGACTATACCATATCGCATGAGATCATCTCCGGTCTAGGAGCTGTGCTTGTCTAAGCATTGGGCCTAAAAAAGTGAAAGTTATGTTTTTGGTTAAATTTAGGCTCTGAATTTTTTCACCCTTAAGTTTCACAGTGCTCGAGTTGAACCGGCTGGGTTCATAATTGCTGAGGTTATGGCGGTTAGCTTGAGAGTGCAGTTTGTTCCAGCACTCAATCTAGATCTAAGTAGATATGAGAACACAAAGTTCTTGACTGAACTTGTTCCAGATCGGCGAACCAGACCACAACTCGAAGGTCGCAGACCGGTAATCCCGACCCAGCATCGTGCTCTGCCAAAAAGTATTGTTTCAGCCAGACTGCCATGTTATCAAAGACGGTTAATGTCATAGTTAAATTATAATCATTGGGTCTGTGATTGTTAAGTTTAGGGTGTGTTTTAGTTCAGCCTTAAATTTAGCTGTGTTAGAATTACACCGACTAGGTTTGCAAACCGCTGGGTCTGTGACGGTTAAGTTTAGGGTGTGGTTTGGTTCAGCCTTAAATTTAGCTGTGTTAGAATTAAACCGGCTAGGTTTTTAAACCGCTGGGTCTGTGACGGTTAAGTTTAGGGTGTGGTTTGGTTCAGCCTTAAATTTAGCAGTACTCACCAGACCACAGCTCGAAATTCAGAGTCCGACGATCCCGACCCAGCATCGAGTTCCGCCATGAAGTCCTGTTTCAGCCAGACTGCCTTGTCCCAAAGACGGTAAGTGTCATCGTTAGACTATAAACACTGGGTCTATGATGGTTAAGTTTAGGGTGTGTTTTAGTTCAGCCTTAAATTTAGCTGTGTTAGAATTAAACCGGCTAGGTTTTTAAACCGCTGGGTCTGTGACGGTTAAGTTTAGGGTGTGGTTTGGTTCAGCCTTAAATTTAGCAGTACTCACCAGACCACAGCTCGAAATTCAGAGTCCGACGATCCCGACCCAGCATCGCGTTCCGTCATGAAGTCCAGTTTCAGCCAGACTGCCATGTTATCAAAGACGGTTAATGTCATAGTTAAATTATAATCGTTGGGTCTGTGATGGTTAAGTTTAGGGGTGTGGTTTGGTCCAGCCTTAAAAATAGCAGTCCTCGAGTTGAACCGGCTAGGTTTTTAAATGCTGCGGTTATGGTGGTTAGGTTTAGAGCGCGGTTTGGTCCATCTATAGATTTAACAGTACCCGAGTTGAACCGGTTGGGTTTTTGAACACGCCAAGAAGTTTTGTTTCAGGCAAATGCCATGTTTCAAGGACGATATTTGTTATAGTAGGACATTTTGGTCATTATTCTTTCCTGCTCCCCCAAAACAGTTAGAGTGAGGGAAATGTTCAAGACAACCTCTTCAGTAGTGTACCTCAGGATCATCGGGTGTTTCGGCCGTTAAACACTATACACCCTCACGCTGAGGCCGGCTCGCTTGGACGATCAGCCCCAAGCGCGTGTCTTGTATCCAATTGCTATTTGGGCCTGACCAGATCCACAATTGCATGGTTGGGGTCTGGATTGAGTTAAAAGGGGTTTTCCACTTAAACCAGTGATTAGGAGAGATGTAGGGATGGCTGACGCGAAACTAACGTTTCGACACAGTGTCGAGATCCCGAAGCGTAGATGTTTCGAAACACTGCTCCGAACTGTGATTCAAAACACCCATGTCACGTGACTATGGCTAAACGAAGCTTCTGCGCGTTTCATAAGTGTCTCGACCGACAGGTGGCACGCTTGCCGAGTCTGCGTTTGATTGACAGGGGCGGGAACAAACCACACAGGCGATACACAGTGCCACAGCAGATGCCACAGTAGAAGTTAAAAAGTACCTAAAAGATGCATTTTTGCCAAGAACCCATGATCCACTAAGTTACTGGAAAGAGAGAGCTGTGATTTTTCCTCATTTGTATGTCCTTGCTAAAAAATATCTATGCATGCCGGCAACAAGTGTCCCTTGTGAGAGGATTTTTTCTAAGGCTGGAGAAATTATCAGTAAAAAAAGAAGTAGGCTAAGCCCTTCCACAGCAGAGCAATTAATATTTTTGCATAAAAATCTTTAAAAAAAAACAACAACAAATTAGACCATTGTGGATTTATTTGTTTTATTCATTTTTCATGACCAAAATAACCTAGTTATTATTATGATATAGGATTATATAGGATATTATTATAGGATTTTAAAATATCACCACATTAACGAAAACAAAATATTTTTATTTATTTTTAAATGGCTTGTTGTCAAAGTTGTTTCAGATAACATGGGCAATTGGCCACTAGGTGTCACCGTGGAGACGGGTGTCGGTAAAGTTTCGAAGCCTCGAAACAAATACGGCACTTTGCTTCAACTGTTTCAGTGTTTCATGAAGCCTCGCTCTGCCCACCACTAGAGAGATGTTAATTTGATTCTGTTGATTTGAAATTATTTGGAGTGCATGTTAGAGCCACTGAAAAAAACATATGTACTCTGCTGTATAATAAACCAAAGTAGGTCTGAAATATCGAAAACTTGGCCTAGAATACTCCTAAAAGGTCGAAGGTTGAGACTGGCGGATGCGGGGCATCAAGCTTCTACCAGACCTCCCTCCTAAAAGTTATGGCAAACCAATCAGACATCACCCTCACACAAGGGTAACCGCTGGATGCGATAACTTCTGAGAGAGAAAGATGTTGCAATAGCCTTCTATTTGTGTGTTTTTGCATACACTGTTACAGGGTGGTGAGTTCAAAATTATCAAAATATTTTTTGAGATTAGACCCATCTTGTGCTCCTCCAAATATGTCGGACACGACCGTACAGCTTTCTTAGGTTTTTATCACTGATAAATAGCTCTTTTTAGCATTTAAAGTCAGCTTCTTTGACAGCTAATTAAATATGCGGATTCCTGCTCCAATAACGTTTCAAGGCCTATTTTTCTGGGGATTTAAATAGCATTTTAATTAATTTAAAGCCTGGATTCTGATCTCTGTCACTTAATTGTTCTGTAGGTAATATTAATTCACTTACGTTAGCGTGCTAATGCTAATATTACTCTATTAATCATTAACACATTACTAATTAAGGTTTAATAGTTACCTCTTGAAGTGAATCAGAAGGCATTAAAACGGTTGGCTCCACGTACTTCCTATATTTTGAAAGTAAGTTTTATCAAGCTCAATAAGTATCAAAATTGCTGCTCCAAACACATTTCTAGGCTTACTCCCAGGGGGTTTTAGATACACTCTCCCTATTTGAAAATTAGTTATCCAATACCTCTTTCTTTATCTTTCTGTTAGTAATATCAGTATTTTAAAGTTAGTCGGAAGAAAAATAGGAAAAGATCTTTCAGCTTACCACTAAAGGTATGAGTATGTTAAAATTAACATGTCCATAATATCATACATATAAATATAAATCTAAAAATAAAAAATAAAAAACAAAAATTAAGACTATAAAAATATTTAAAGATATAAAAACCCCCGGAAAGAAAACCATTAAAGGTCAAAGAGTTTCAATTTAAAGCAAACCAGGAGGTGACTAGGCCTGTCTGGGCCATGCACCTCCCACCAAGCCTGTCTGGGCTTGGGTTTGCCCCCCTGTCCCGCCTCTTCCTCCTCCCCTGGCGGAGAAAAGGAGAACCGGGAAGGAGTGATCCAATTAAAAGATTCAATGTGGTTTTTAAAAAAAAACGCTGGGTCAGTGATGGCTAGATACAGTGTGTGGTTTAGTTAAGCCTTAAATTTAGCAGTGTTTTGAGTTCAACCGGCTAGGTTTTTAAACCGCTGAGTCTGTGACGATTAAGTTAGGGTGTGGTTTGGTTCAGCCTTAAATTTAGCAGTACTCACCAGACCACAGCTCGGAATTCAGAGTCCGACGATCGTGACCCAGCATCGCGTTCCGCCATGAAGTCCTGTTTCAGCCAGACTGCCTTGTCCCCAAGGACGGTAAATGTCATCGTTAGACTATAATCACTGGGTCTATGATGGTTAAGTTTAGGGTGTGTTTTAGTTCAGCCTTAAATTTAGCTGTGTTAGAATTAAACCGGCTAGGTTTTTAAACCGCTGGGTCTGTGACGGTTAAGTTTAGGGTGTGTTTTAGTTCAGCCTTAAATTTAGCTGTGTTCGAATTAAACCGGCTAGGTTTTTAAACCGCTGGGTCTGTGACGGTTAAGTTTAGGGTGTGGTTTGGTTCAGCCTTAAATGAAGCGGTACTCACCAGACCACAGCTCGAAATTCAGAGTCCGACGATCCCGACCCAGCATCGCGTTCCGCCATGAAGTCCTGTTTCAGCCAGACTGCCTTGTCCCAAAGACGGTAAGTGTCATCGTTAGACTGCAATCACTGGGTCTGTGATGGTTAGGTTTATGTAAAGTCCAATAATCGAGCTCCAGAGGAGCCCGAATATGGTTGTGCACTGTCCATTCTATCAACTGGCCGCTCCACACGCATAAGAAACCGAGAATCAGGAATGCCCGCATCGATAGCCCACTGTCCACTCTCCGGTCCACCATACAAAACAAAGATGATCACGTATATTCACAGATATAAGAAGGAAAAAAGGAAGAGGAATAATCTCCACCTCTGAAAAAGATCCTGTATAGATGTAAATTAAGTTTTTGAACCCCCATGGACTGTTTTTAGTTTTTTTATAACCAGGATGAATAAAATGATAGGAAAGGATAGTAGTTTTACAGTAACTCTGTATGGAGTTAACTGTGCTTCACTCCATATTAGAAAAAGGAACAATGTATCAGTTTAAAGCCCTTTATTCTATGCATGTTTTTAATCCCCATGAACTTTTTTAATACATTTATTTATTTATTTATAATAATCATCATTTTAAGGTTTATGATATATTAATAAAAGAGTCGTGAATGAATAATATATGTATTTTTAATAAAATGATATAATAATCATGTTGGGGTAAAAACCATGCGGGTTGTCGAGACCAGGGCTATATTCGTATCCGGTTTGTGCGGCAGAGGGTAAAAATCATAAGGGGTGAAGCAAAACAAAAAGATACTGACGGTTAAGTTTAGGTTTGGGGTGTGGGTGGGGGTTAGACAGTAGCGGGCTAGCCATACAAGGGGTCATTACTCCAGGTCAACTAAGGTTAGGTTTAGGGAGAGGAATGGGTGGGCGGATAACAGAGCTGGACAATTTTCTAGCAGTCTGAGGGCATTTTAAGACTCGTTTAGCCCTCGGGGAAACCGCGTGTCCAGTTTTTTTATCCACGCAGCCTCTGCTCGAAGACGGTCCTTCAGTGACCAACAGGGATTAGCCTGAGAGCCTGTGGCGCGTAGCGCGTCGACACCATGTGCAAGGAAATGCTGGACGACGTGTCTTCGTTTTTCTATTTTATGGGTTATATTATGAACATGCTGGTAAATTCTAACTCTGAGTTCGTTCTTCGTCTGTCCAATGTATTGCCTCTTGCATTTGGTGCAAAACACTAAATAAACACAGTTGCAGGCCTCGTGCGAAAGTGCTCTGGGGAGCTGAAAGACCGTCCTCGAAAAGCGACTGACCACCATATGAGCAGATAAATAATACTTACAGCGGCCTACTCTGCCTTTCGGGGGATTTTTGTAAATTTTGCTCTGCACTAGACGGTCCAACAAATTGGTATTTCTGCGGTAGGCCGCGATAGGCCGGTGTCGCTTGAGGAACTTCGATGGCTCTATAAATTTTTGAAAATTGGCTTTAGTGCACAAATTGAGTTGCTGGCTTTGAGGAGAAAAGTGTGCGACTAAGGGCACTATTTTGTCTCTTGGAGGGGTCACGTCCATTTGAATCACTTTTGATTGATCGAACGTTTTCAGCACTTTTCTCAGAAAGGATCGAGAATACCCTCTCTGTTTGAGGGCAGAGAAAAGAATCTTGACAGCTGCAAAAAATGATGTCTCCTGTGTACAGATTCTTTTAAATCTAAGCAGCTGCGATTTGATGATCCCTCTGAACGTGTGCTTAGGATGGAAACTGTTTTTATGCAACAAAGAGTGGGTATCCGTGTCCTTGAAATAGACTCGAAAGTCCAGCAAGCCAGTCCGTGCAAAATCTGGTCCCTTGAACGACACTACATCTAAGAAATTAACCTCATTGGCGTCTATTGTATATTTAATTTTTATAGATCGTTGATGGCCGTTCAAGTGATCAGTGAACTCTACAAAATCTGCCATCGAATGGGTCCACACTCCCCAAATGTCGTCCAGGAACCGATAATAGGAATGAGGCCGCTTAGGGGCCGTGGAAAGTGCACTGCGCTCCCATTCGGCCATGAAAATATTGGCGTATGATGGGGCAAATTTCTTGCCCATGGCAGTGCCCTTCACTTGTAAATAAAATTTGGAGTCAAATTCGAAATCATTTTTAGTTAAATTAATTTCTAGTAATTTTAAGATATATTCATCAGGTCGGTTGGGGTCCGGGTACTGCCGCATGCACTGTTCCACGGCCCCTAAGCCGGCCTCAGTCTCAATGTTTGTGTAGAGACTGTCTATATCAATAGTAAATAATAGAGCGTTAGGAGGTATAATAATATTTTTTATTTTATTTATGAAATCATATGTGTCTTTGAGATAGCTCGGGTGGCGCGTCGAGATGGGGTTTAAAAAGTGTTCAATGTACTCTGCAGTGTGATAGGTCTCACTGCTGCAATCGGAGACAATAGGTCGGCCGGGGGGTATTTCCCCCGGTTTACTCCACTTTTGTGGCTCTTTATGTATTTTTGGGAGTAAATAAAAACGTCTCGGTCTCGGATTGCTGTCCCCCAATAAATATTCTTTCTGCGCCCCTGGTTAGGGTTAGGGTTAGGGTTAGGGTTAGGAACGAATGAGATCCAGAAGCTGAAACATAGTTCAACGTCGGTAAATGCACTGTCCTTCTTATACTCCTGATGGCCACCTGTTTTCACCGCTCGAGCAGAGCCCCACAGCCCAGGCCCACAACACCCCCCCAATAAAATGAGACTTCAAATTAATATGCTATTATAATCATTATTTATATTATAAAAAAATAATTTTTTAGGTTTCAACCATTAGTGGTAGATTGGGTAGGTTTTAGGTGTAGTGTGGTTCTGTTGGTTAGGTTTAGGTGCGGTGTGGTTGTCCTGGTTAGGTTTAGGTGCGGTGTGGTTATCCTGGTTAGGTTTAGGTGCGGTGTGGTTGTCCTGGTTAGGTTTAGGTGCAGTGTGGTTGTCCTGGTTAGGGTTAGAGTTAGGTTAGGTTAGAAACGAATGAGATCCAGAAGCTGAAACATAGTTCAACGTCGGTAAATGCACTGTCCTTCTTATACTCCTGATGGCCACCTGTTTTCACCGCTCGAGCAGAGCCCCACAGCCCAGGCCCACAACACCCCCCCAACAAAATGAGACTTCAAATTAATATGCTATTATAATCATTATTTATATTATAAAAAATAATTTTGTAGGTTTCAACCATTAGTGGTAGATTGGGTAGGTTTTAGGTGTAGTGTGGTTCTGTTGGTTAGGTTTAGGTGCGGTGTGGTTGTCCTGGTTAGGTTTAGGTGCGGTGTGGTTATCCTGGTTAGGTTTAGGTGCGGTGTGGTTGTCCTGGTTAGGTTTAGGTGCGGTGTGGTTGTCCTGGTTAGGTTTAGGTGCAGTGTGGTTGTCCTGGTTAGGTTTAGGTGTGGTGTGGTTTTCCTGGTTAGGTTTAGGTGCAGTGTAGTTGAACTGGGTAGGTCTTAAGGCCCAAGGGTTATTTTTAAACAAAGGAAAAAAGAAAAAATAGAAAGAAGATGAAATATAAAATATATAGAGCAATTCAGATTTAATCAGGCCTTCCCTCTCTCAGACCTCATTGAGGCCCCTGGGGTATAATGTACCCAGTTTTTTAATCCAACTTCTCTCCGCCCGGAGTCTATCTTTTAGAAGCCAGAGTGAGTTGGCTTGGAGCACCGTGGCTCTGAGAGAGGGAAGGCCGTGGGACATGAAGTGTCTTACAATGAATCTACGTTTCTCTATTTTGTTTATTATGTTATGAGTATGCTGATAAATTCTCTTTCTAAGTTCATTCTTCGTCTGTCCCACGTATTGTCTCTTGCACTTATTGCAAAAGATCATGTATACACAGTTGGCGGTTTCCACTGAAGTATTTGAATCAACCTGAAAGATCTGTTTACTGGTCCTATTCTTTACCCATCTCAAACACACATAATATTTACACGACCCTGCTTTGGGATTCATATTGGTACTGGAACTTTGTATTTTACTCTGTACTAGAATATCCAAAAGATTTTTATTTCTTTTATAGGCCGCAATTGGTTTGTGATTCTGTAAATGAGAAGTCTCTTTCAAAAACGTAGTGAAATTTTGTTTAGTAGCCCTATTTAGTTGTGTGCTCTGAGATGAGTAAAAGGTGACCAAAGGTATAATTTTTTCTTCTGTATTTTGAGCTGGCAGTGCAGGTGTCTTAATGTAATCTTTGAATTCTTTTAAGACATTTCTCAAAAACGGTCTCGTATAACCTCTGTGTTTGAGTGCTTTAAATAAAATTTTGGTTGCTTTTAAGAATTCTTCTTTCTGTGAACATATACGGTGGAATCTCAGCAATTGTGATTTAAGTATCCCTTTGAAGGTGTGTCTCGGGTGAAAACTGCTCCTATGTAATAGGCAGTGTGTATCAGTCTCCTTAAAGTAGACTTTATAGTCCAGCTGATTGTTCTGTTGAAATTTAAGTCCTTTATATGTCACTACATCTAAAAAATTAACTCTTTCACTGTCCAACTCAAATTTAATTTTAATAGATCTTTCATGTTGATTCAAATGCTCAGTAAATTTCATAAAATCCTGTTTTGAGTACGTCCACACTCCCCAGATGTCATCTAAAAATCTGAAATACGAAAACGGTTTGAGCGGTGCCGTAGCCAAAGCAGTCTCTTCCCAATGGGCCATGAAAATGTTAGCATACGAGGGTGCGAAGCGTTTTCCCATCGCAGTTCCTCTTATTTGTAAGAAGTATTTCGAGTTGAATTCAAAATCGTTTTTAGTCAAGTTGATTTCCAATAACTTTAATAAATATTCATCCGGTCGTTTGCTGTCCGGGTATCTGCGCATGCACTCCCGTACTGCTTCAAGGCCTGCTCTGGTTTCTATGTTTGTATAGAGACTGTCGACGTCAATCGTGAACAACAGTGAATCAGAAGGGATCCTGAGTCCCTGGGTCTTCTGTATAAAATCATAGGTATCCTTTAAATAACTGTTATGTTTCTGTGATATACTACTTAAATGATATTCAATAAATTCAGCTATATTATATGTTTCGCTATTACAATCGGATACTATCGGTCTCCCTGGTGGTATCTTATCTGGAACACTCCAACTTTTAGAATTTTTGTGTATTTTTGGGAGTAAATAAAATCTTCTAGCTCTCGGTACTCCTGGACCCAACAGGTATTCCTTCTGTTTACTGTTGATGATTCTGTTTTCGTACATCTCTTCTAGGATCTCCTTGACTTCTATCTGGGTATGTGTATAAATAGGCCCTACTAGAGGGCTATAATGTTCAGTATTCTCGAGTTGTCTCATACCTTCCCAAATATAGTCGTTCCTACTCATAATTACAACCGCGTTGCCTTTATCGGCCGGTTTTATAACTATCTTTTTGTTTTTCTTTAAATAACTCAGTGCTCTTTCCTCACTGGTGGTCAGATTGGAGATCTCGTTTCTTTTCCAGTGTAAATGTTTAAATGCTTTTAAATCAGCTTCCACAATTTGTGTTATCTGTTGGGGTAGACTGGAGAAAGGGGGAGTCCAATCTGAACCACCAGTGAACGGTTTCTTTTCTTTTCTATTTATTTTTCCTTCAAAAAAGGCTTCCAACTTAAGCCTTCTGTGGTATTTCTGAAGGCCTCTGAGTAATTCACCTCTTTGTGTTTTTTTATTTTTTGGTGCAGGAACGAAAGACAGTCCCTTCAATAAGACTGCCGTTTGATCGTCTGTAAGTTCAAGTGATGGTGCTAGATTCACGATTAATCTCTCAGTGCCATCACTCGGCCTGATGTTCACGGGAAGTTTAAACGATCTATCCAATGGTTCAGCATTGCTTTCGCTGTTCCAGCGGTCCAGTGTATACCATCCTCCTCCACCACAAACTCCTCTTTGGGGAGTTCCTCAATGGAGACCAATGTGTCCCTTATATATTTGTTCATCTTCTCTAGATGGACCTGTTCTTCTAAGGGTAATTTTTCTGAGAAGTTTATCAACGGGAAGTACAAAGCCGTGTGTGGTAATCGGCTTCTCGCCATTCTGTATGTTCTGTGTATCTCTTTAATGGTTAGCTCAATACATCTCTGTGCTCTGTTATTAATCCCTAGAGAAAAGATCAACAACTCGGGCTCCATTGCTATGGTGGCCTTTTCCATCAAGTTGCCCGCGTGTTGGAATTTAGCTCCCGGGAAACAGTCGATCTGCAAGTCTGCATGATTAAAGGTGGAGATTCTGCCCACATTGGAGTCCCCAATGATGACATATTTTCTTTTGAGGTTTAGACTCCAATCTTGGTTCTTTCTAGTGGTTTGAACATGTTTACTGGGTCTGCCCAGCGATCTTGGGGTCTCTGGTGTCCCAGGAAGCACTTGTTCCAACACGCGGTCAAATTCTGTCCCTTTCTCTTTTTCTAAACGGGCTGCTTCATCTATCTGTCCTATTTCGTCCGCATTCTCCTCTAAAAATCTCGTGAGAGCAGAATGTGGAGCGATATCGGTAAGGGAACCTTCATTAGATCCCTCTGAAAAAAGGAAAGGTGAAGACTCCACCCTAGTAAGGGAAGGTCGTGCAGTCACGGGTGGCTGATGTACTTGAGCTACTGTGATAACTCTATTATGTCTTAAAGTGTTTTCCTGTACCATTATTTCATTAACACCCTCTCTTGTAGTGATCTCTCCATCTTTGATGGTGTTACCTCCCTCCGTTGTAGGAGGTCGAGCCTGTTTTTCTGTGTTTATTTCCCCACTGGGTAGCTCAGTGATCTTATCTTCTTCCAGCAACAGTCTCTGGTAGATTCTACGGGGTGTTCTTTGTTCCAAGGGTGCTTGTGGCCTGACAGGCGTTGGTACTATGGCTGGAGGTTCTAACGGTGGGAAATCTTCTTCATCGAATGACCACTCTCCTCTACCCCTATTTGTCGGTGGAGTTCTTTGTTCCACCAGAATGGGTGAGGTCTGTGCGTTCACGGTTTCTCTCTGTGTCACTTCCATAATTTGATCCTGTACACGTGTGTCAGTGATTGTGCTCGTGGGAGCTGGAACATTGTGTCTCTTTCCCCCACCATTTCTCTCAGTGGTCATGTGTGCCACAAACAACGCTTCCGTTTTCTCAAAGACCTCCTCTGTGATTTTGTTTCTATAGTTCTTTCTGGCCCAGTTACACGCCACCTCGAAAGCCCGTTTCCAATCGTCCTGATCCGTTCTCTCTTTCAGTTCTACGATTGTTCGATCTATCTCTTTCCCGTAATGTTCCTCTAAAATCACTTGTGTGTTATACATCCAATTTTTTGCATTGCCCACCAACAATTCTGCAGTTCTTCTTGTCGGGGCTGCTGGTTTCACTGTATTAATCAAGAGCTCTGTTAGTCTCTTAAAGCCACGTGGGGTATTATTCGTGACTTTAATAGTGATTTTTTGTAAGTGATGTACAGTGCGTGTGAGTTCATACATCAACTTCATTGTCAATTTAAGTTTAGGAGATGGTGGTGTGTACACTGAGTCTCCATTATGTTTGGACTGGTCAAAGTACCTTTGACGCCCCCCCTGTCTTTCTCTTCCAGGGGGAAAGCGGTTTCCTCTATCCCTATTTTTGTAGCGTGTGTTGTAGTTGTATATATTGCTATTATAGTATTCTCTCTGTGTGTACCTCGGTGGTGATTCCTCGTCAAAATCTATAACATCCAATGGTTTTGGACCTCGTGGAGGTGCCCACCGTGTGTATTTACGATTGTGACCCTTTCTGTTTTTCATTTTGTTCTGATTAATCGGTTCGTGTATGAACTCATTTCTTTTTCTCCATGTTAGATCCACACGAGCATCTGTGTTTGCTGTGTGTTCCTCATCAAATCTCAAAAGGTCACGGTTTTCTCTGTTGTCATAATCTGTTTCTCCGAAGTCATAGTCGGTTTTTCTAAAGTCAAAATCAGTATTTCTGGGTGTCCACCGTATCAATTTACGATTGTGACCCTTTCTGTTTTTCCTTTTATTCTGAGTAATCGGTTCATGTGTGAACTCATTTCTTTCTCTGTTGTCATAATCTGTTTCTCTCAAGTCAAAATCGGTATTTCTGAAGTCCTGATTAGTTCTTCTGTTGTCAAAATCGGTTTCTCTAAAGTCACGTTCGGTGTGAATGAAATCAAAAATAGTAGGGAGGCGTCTTTTGCCTCTACCTTCATTTCTGTTCCATCTTTGTGAATAGGTAGCCCGTATACGGGCTTTTGGGGGGGCATCCTCCCTTCCCAAGCGGCGAGAATTATTTTTAAATTCTCTAAATGAGCGGTCCCTGTCCTCAAACCGCCTCGGGAAATGAGAAGTGCCAGCACGGTTGTGTGTTATGAAATTTCTGTTGTGAGATTCTCTCTCGTGCTCAGCTGGATGTTCATCTAGATCGATACGTCGACGTGGGACTTCTCCTCGTTCCCTACGTGCTCTGTATGCGTACATATCAGCTGATGACACGTTCAAAAATCAAAACAAATTCCCAGGAATTTCAAAACTAAACGACGCTCAGTGAACTCGCGACGTTTCGAAGCACAGCAGCTTCTTCTTCAGGCAGTGTAACACTATAGCGTCGTTAAGGCAATTAGTAACTGTGGAAACACGAGTGCAGGTGTTGCTACTCTGAGTGATTCGGTGCGAATGATTAGAACCGCGCCCCTCCCGCTATTAAGTATCCACGAGGTCGCTGTGATGACGTCACCTCTCCACGCCTCGGATAATGCCGCTATGATGGTAAAAACACGGTTTAAAATTGTTTACAAATATGAAACTTCACAATCTTGTTCTTGAAAAATACTTCTATTCATTCTCCATCGTATTCAACCTTTTTTGATCTTTTAATAAAGTGCCCTTGGTGGCAATCATGAAAATACTGCTTTTGCTGAGTCATTTTCCCATTCACCTTCAGTTGTCTTCATTTGAGTGTCTTAAATCATGAATATCCACTTTTAGCTTCACCATTTATCACATTAAGGGGCACTGTAATTTTTAAATCTCATGTGCTATATTTATCAGTTGTTTTTAAACTTAGATTTCTATGAATTAATAGTTAACTCAGTCATTGCTGATCCTCCGATTTTATATAAATGTATTTATTTTATTTCTAGAATGTGATCATGTAAATTTTTATTTGTTTATCATGTTTTTATAAATTCACACTAAGTCAATTTATTATGTCTACTATATATCTATGATAAAGATGATATAGGATATAGAATGTAATAATTATATTTTATTTCATTTTTATAGGAGAATATTTTTTCATAAACCGTGATTCATTATAGCGTTCGAGAGGTCTTGTGTTTTAATCATCCGCTCACATTTCAGTTCCACCATTATATTTATCAATAATATGTATATTTATCCATTCAACTGTGTATTATTTACTTCATCCGAATTGCTCAACATTTCCTCCAAAATTAGTATGTAAATGTATATCCGTTCGTATACCGCAAGAAACCAACACTACATTAGAACTATCTTAGAATTAATTTTACGTAATAAAATAGAATTGAGTTATTCATCGGAATGTACCCTTCATTATGATGAGAGAACGTGCGGACCAGGGCCACAGGACTCCGCCCCGCAGATCCCACAGGCCCACAGGCGAGGTACTGGCTGTGTTAGGAACGAATGAGATCCAGAAGCTGAAACATAGTTCAACGTCGGTAAATGCACTGTCCTTCTTATACTCCTGATGGCCACCTGTTTTCACCGCTCGAGCAGAGCCCCACAGCCCAGGCCCACAACACCCCCCCAACAAAATGAGACTTCAAATTAATATGCTATTATAATCATTATTTATATTATAAAAAATAATTTTGTAGGTTTCAACCATTAGTGGTAGATTGGGTAGGTTTTAGGTGTAGTGTGGTTCTGTTGGTTAGGTTTAGGTGCGGTGTGGTTGTCCTGGTTAGGTTTAGGTGCGGTGTGGTTATCCTGGTTAGGTTTAGGTGCGGTGTGGTTGTCCTGGTTAGGTTTAGGTGCGGTGTGGTTGTCCTGGTTAGGTTTAGGTGCAGTGTGGTTGTCCTGGTTAGGTTTAGGTGTGGTGTGGTTTTCCTGGTTAGGTTTAGGTGCAGTGTAGTTGAACTGGGTAGGTCTTAAGGCCCAAGGGTTATTTTTAAACAAAGGAAAAAAGAAAAAATAGAAAGAAGATGAAATATAAAATATATAGAGCAATTCAGATTTAATCAGGCCTTCCCTCTCTCAGACCTCATTGAGGCCCCTGGGGTATAATGTACCCAGTTTTTTAATCCAACTTCTCTCCGCCCGGAGTCTATCTTTTAGAAGCCAGAGTGAGTTGGCTTGGAGCACCGTGGCTCTGAGAGAGGGAAGGCCGTGGGACATGAAGTGTCTTACAATGAATCTACGTTTCTCTATTTTGTTTATTATGTTATGAGTATGCTGATAAATTCTCTTTCTAAGTTCATTCTTCGTCTGTCCCACGTATTGTCTCTTGCACTTATTGCAAAAGATCATGTATACACAGTTGGCGGTTTCCACTGAAGTATTTGAATCAACCTGAAAGATCTGTTTACTGGTCCTATTCTTTACCCATCTCAAACACACATAATATTTACACGACCCTGCTTTGGGATTCATATTGGTACTGGAACTTTGTATTTTACTCTGTACTAGAATATCCAAAAGATTTTTATTTCTTTTATAGGCCGCAATTGGTTTGTGATTCTGTAAATGAGAAGTCTCTTTCAAAAACGTAGTGAAATTTTGTTTAGTAGCCCTATTTAGTTGTGTGCTCTGAGATGAGTAAAAGGTGACCAAAGGTATAATTTTTTCTTCTGTATTTTGAGCTGGCAGTGCAGGTGTCTTAATGTAATCTTTGAATTCTTTTAAGACATTTCTCAAAAACGGTCTCGTATAACCTCTGTGTTTGAGTGCTTTAAATAAAATTTTGGTTGCTTTTAAGAATTCTTCTTTCTGTGAACATATACGGTGGAATCTCAGCAATTGTGATTTAAGTATCCCTTTGAAGGTGTGTCTCGGGTGAAAACTGCTCCTATGTAATAGGCAGTGTGTATCAGTCTCCTTAAAGTAGACTTTATAGTCCAGCTGATTGTTCTGTTGAAATTTAAGTCCTTTATATGTCACTACATCTAAAAAATTAACTCTTTCACTGTCCAACTCAAATTTAATTTTAATAGATCTTTCATGTTGATTCAAATGCTCAGTAAATTTCATAAAATCCTGTTTTGAGTACGTCCACACTCCCCAGATGTCATCTAAAATCTGAAATACGAAAACGGTTTGAGCGGTGCCGTAGCCAAAAGCAGTCTCTTCCCAATGGGCCATGAAAATGTTAGCATACGAGGGTGCGAAGCGTTTTCCCATCGCAGTTCCTCTTATTTGTAAGAAGTATTTCGAGTTGAATTCAAAATCGTTTTTAGTCAAGTTGATTTCCAATAACTTTAATAAATATTCATCCGGTCGTTTGCTGTCCGGGTATCTGCGCATGCACTCCCGTACTGCTTCAAGGCCTGCTCTGGTTTCTATGTTTGTATAGAGACTGTCGACGTCAATCGTGAACAACAGTGAATCAGAAGGGATCCTGAGTCCCTGGGTCTTCTGTATAAAATCATAGGTATCCTTTAAATAACTGTTATGTTTCTGTGATATACTACTTAAATGATATTCAATAAATTCAGCTATATTATATGTTTCGCTATTACAATCGGATACTATCGGTCTCCCTGGTGGTATCTTATCTGGAACACTCCAACTTTTAGAATTTTTGTGTATTTTTGGGAGTAAATAAAATCTTCTAGCTCTCGGTACTCCTGGACCCAACAGGTATTCCTTCTGTTTACTGTTGATGATTCTGTTTTCGTACATCTCTTCTAGGATCTCCTTGACTTCTATCTGGGTATGTGGATAAATAGGCCCTACTAGAGGGCTATAATGTTCAGTATTCTCGAGTTGTCTCATACCTTCCCAAATATAGTCGTTCCTACTCATAATTACAACCGCGTTGCCTTTATCGGCCGGTTTTATAACTATCTTTTTGTTTTTCTTTAAATAACTCAGTGCTCTTTCCTCACTGGTGGTCAGATTGGAGATCTCGTTTCTTTCCCAGTGTAAATGTTTAAATGCTTTTAAATCAGCTTCCACAATTTGTGTTATCTGTTGGGGTAGACTGGAGAAAGGGGGAGTCCAATCTGAACCACCAGTGAACGGTTTCTTTTCTTTTCTATTTATTTTTCCTTCAAAAAAGGCTTCCAACTTAAGCCTTCTGTGGTATTTCTGAAGGCCTCTGAGTAATTCACCTCTTTGTGTTTTTTTATTTTTTGGTGCAGGAACGAAAGACAGTCCCTTCAATAAGACTGCCGTTTGATCGTCTGTAAGTTCAAGTGATGGTGCTAGATTCACGATTAATCTCTCAGTGCCATCACTCGGCCTGATGTTCACGGGAAGTTTAAACGATCTATCCAATGGTTCAGCATTGCTTTCGCTGTTCCAGCGGTCCAGTGTATACCATCCTCCTCCACCACAAACTCCTCTTTGGGGAGTTCCTCAATGGAGACCAATGTGTCCCTTATATATTTGTTCATCTTCTCTAGATGGACCTGTTCTTCTAAGGGTAATTTTTCTGAGAAGTTTATCAACGGGAAGTACAAAGCCGTGTGTGGTAATCGGCTTCTCGCCATTCTGTATGTTCTGTGTATCTCTTTTAATGGTTAGCTCAATACATCTCTGTGCTCTGTTATTAATCCCTAGAGAAAAGATCAACAACTCGGGCTCCATTGCTATGGTGGCCTTTTCCATCAAGTTTGCCCGCGTGTTGGAATTTAGCTCCCGGGAAACAGTCGATCTGCAAGTCTGCATGATTAAAGGTGGAGATTCTGCCACCATTGGAGTCCCCAATGATGACAATATTTTCTTTTGAGGTTTAGACTCCAATCTTGGTTCTTTCTAGTGGTTTGAACATGTTTACTGGGTCTGCCCCAGCGATCTTGGCGGTCTCTGGTGTCCCAGGAAGCACTTGTTTCCAACACGCGGTTCAAATTCTGTCCCTTTCTCTTTTTCTAAACGGGCTGCTTCATCTATCTGTCCTATTTCGTCCGCATTCTCCTCTAAAAATCTCGTGAGAGCAGAATGTGGAGCGATATCGGTAAGGGAACCTTCATTAGATCCCTCTGAAAAAAGGAAAGGTGAAGACTCCACCCTAGTAGGGAAGGTCCGTGCAGTCACGGGTGGCTGATGTACTTGAGCTACTGTGATAACTCTATTATGTCTTAAAGTGTTTTCCTGTACCATTATTTCATTAACACCCTCTCTTGTAGTGATCTCTCCATCTTTGATGGTGTTACCTCCCTCCGTTGTAGGAGGTCGAGCCTGTTTTTCTGTGTTTATTTCCCCACTGGGTAGCTCAGTGATCTTATCTTCTTCCAGCAACAGTCTCTGGTAGATTCTACGGGGTGTTCTTTGTTCCAAGGGTGCTTGTGGCCTGACAGGCGTTGGTACTATGGCTGGAGGTTTCTAACGGTGGGAAATCTTCTTCATCCGAATGACCACTCTCCTCTACCCCTATTTGTCGGTGGAGTTCTTTGTTCCACCAGAATGGGTGAGGTCTGTGCGTTCACGGTTTCTCTCTGTGTCACTTCCATAATTTGATCCTGTTACCGTGTGTCAGTGATTGTGCTCGTGGGAGCTGGAACATTGTGTCTCTTTCCCCACATTTCTCTCAGTGGTCATGTGTGCCACAAACAACGCTTCCGTTTTCTCAAAGACCTCTCTGTGATTTTGTTTCTATAGTTTCTTTCTGGCCCAGTTACACGCCACCTCGAAAGCCCGTTTCCAATCGTCCTGATCCGTTCTCTCTTTCAGTTCTACGATGTTCGATCTATCTCTTTCCCGAATGTTCCTCTAAAATCACTTGTGTGTTTATACATCCAATTTTTTGCATTGCCACCAACAATTCTGCAGTTCTTCTTGTCGGGGCTGCTGGTTTCACTGTATTAATCAAGAGCTCTGTTAGTCTCTTAAAGCCACGTGGGGTATTAATTCGTGACTTTAATAGTGATTTTTTTGTAAGTGATGTACAGTGCGTGTGAGTTCATACATCAACTTCATTGTCATTTAAGTTTAGGAGATGGTGGTGTGTACACTGAGTCTCCATTATGTTTGGACTGGTCAAAGTACCTTTGACGCCCCCCCTGTCTTCTCTTCCAGGGGAAAGCGGTTTCCTCTATCCCTATTTTTGTAGCGTGTGTTGTAGTTGTATATATTGCTATTATAGTATTCTCTCTGTGTGTACCTCGTGGTGATTCCTCGTCAAAATCTATAACATCCAATGGTTTTTGGACCTCGTGGAGGTGCCCACCGTGTGTATTTACGATTGTGACCCTTTCTGTTTTTCATTTTGTTCTGATTAATCGGTTCGTGTATGAACTTCATTTCTTTTTCTCCATGTTAGATCCACACGAGCATCCGTGTTTGCTGTGTGTTCCTCATCAAATCTCAAAGGTCACGGTTTTCTCTGTTGTCATAAATCTGTTTCTCCGAAGTCATAGTCGGTTTTTCAAGTCAAAATCAGTATTTCTGGGTGTCCACCGTATCAATTTACGATTGTGACCCTTTCTGTTTTTCCTTTTATTCTGAGTAATCGGTTCATGTGTGAACTCATTTCTTTCTTCTGTTTGTCAATAATCTGTTTCTCTCAAGTCCAAAATCGGTATTTCTGAAGTCTGATTAGTTCTTCTGTTGTCAAAATCGGTTTCTCTAAAGTCACGTTCGGTGTGAATGAAAATCAAAAATAGTAGGAGGCGTCTTTTGCCTCTACCTTCATTTCTGTTCCATCTTTTGTGAATAGGTAGCCCGTATACGGGCTTTTGGGGGGGCATCCTCCCTTCCCAAGCGGCGAGAATTATTTTTAAATTCTCTAAATGAGCGGTCCCTGTCTCAAACCGCCTCGGGAAATGAGAAGTGCCAGCACGGTTGTTGTGTTATGAAATTTCTGTTGTGAGATTCTCTCTCGTGCTCAGCTGGATGTTCATCTAGATCGATACGTCGACGTGGGACTTCTCCTCGTTTCCCCTACGTGCTCTGTATGCGTACATATCAGCTGATGACACGTTCAAAAATCAAAACAAATTCCCAGGAATTTCAAAACTAAACGACGCTCAGTGAACTCGCGACGTTTCGAAGCACAGCAGCTTCTTCTTCAGGCAGTGTAACACTATAGCGTCGTTAAGGCAAATTAGTAACTGTGGAAACACGAGTGCAGGTGTTGCTACCTCTGAGTGATTCGGTGCGAATGATTAGAACCGCGCCCCTCCCGCTATTAAGTATCCACGAGGTCGCTGTGATGACGTCACCTTCTCCACGCCTCGGATAATGCGCTATGATGGTAAAAACACGGTTTAAAATTGTTTACAAATATGAAACTTCACAATCTTGTTCTTGAAAAATACTTCTATTCATTCTCCATCGTATTCACCTTTTTTGATCTTTTAATAAAGTGCCCTTGGTGGCAATCATGAAAATACTGCTTTTGCTGAGTCATTTTCCCATTCACCTTCAGTTGTCTTCATTTGAGTGTCTTAAATCATGAATATCCACTTTTAGCTTCACCATTTATCACATTAAGGGGCACTGTAATTTTTAAATCTCATGTGCTATATTTATCAGTTGTTTTTAAACTTAGATTTCTATGAATTAATAGTTAACTCAGTCATTGCTGATCCTCCGATTTTATATAAATGTATTTATTTTATTTCTAGAATGTGATCATGTAAATTTTTATTTGTTTATCATGTTTTTATAAATTCACACTAAGTCAATTTATTATGTCTACTATATATCTATGATAAAGATGATATAGGATATAGAATGTAATAATTATATTTTATTTCATTTTTATAGGAGAATATTTTTT
The DNA here is from genome assembly GCF_003368295.1 of Carassius auratus. Lineage (NCBI taxonomy): Eukaryota > Metazoa > Chordata > Actinopteri > Cypriniformes > Cyprinidae > Carassius > Carassius auratus. The sequence continues at coordinate 37,945 of NW_020529270.1, forward strand.
CATAAACCGTGATTCATTATAGCGTTCGAGAGGTCTTGTGTTTTAATCATCCGCTCACATTTCAGTTCCACCATTATATTTATCAATAATATGTATATTTATCCATTCAACTGTGTATTATTTACTTCATCCGAATTGCTCAACATTTCCTCCAAAATTAGTATGTAAATGTATATCCGTTCGTATACCGCAAGAAACCAACACTACATTAGAACTATCTTAGAATTAATTTTACGTAATAAAATAGAATTGAGTTATTCATCGGAATGTACCCTTCATTATGATGAGAGAACGTGCGGACCAGGGCCACAGGACTCCGCCCCGCAGATCCCACAGGCCCACAGGCGAGGTACTGGCTGTGTTAGGAACGAATGAGATCCAGAAGCTGAAACATAGTTCAACGTCGGTAAATGCACTGTCCTTCTTATACTCCTGATGGCCACCTGTTTTCACCGCTCGAGCAGAGCCCCACAGCCCAGGCCCACAACACCCCCCAACAAAATGAGACTTCAAATTAATATGCTATTATAATCATTATTTATATTATAAAAAATAATTTTGTAGGTTTCAACCATTAGTGGTAGATTGGGTAGGTTTTAGGTGTAGTGTGGTTTCTGTTGGTTAGGTTTAGGTGCGGTGTGGTTGTCCTGGTTAGGTTTTAGGTGCG
>NW_020529271.1:0-29997 GCF_003368295.1 Carassius auratus
TTTACTCCACTTTTGTGGCTCTTTATGTATTTTTGGGAGTAAATAAAAACGTCTCGGTCTCGGATTGCTGTCCCCCAATAAATATTCTTTCTGCGCCCCTGGTTAGGGTTAGGGTTAGGGTTAGGGTTAGGAACGAATGAGATCCAGAAGCTGAAACATAGTTCAACGTCGGTAAATGCACTGTCCTTCTTATACTCCTGATGGCCACCTGTTTTCACCGCTCGAGCAGAGCCCCACAGCCCAGGCCCACAACACCCCCCCAATAAAATGAGACTTCAAATTAATATGCTATTATAATCATTATTTATATTATAAAAAAATAATTTTTTAGGTTTCAACCATTAGTGGTAGATTGGGTAGGTTTTAGGTGTAGTGTGGTTCTGTTGGTTAGGTTTAGGTGCGGTGTGGTTGTCCTGGTTAGGTTTAGGTGCTTGTGGTTATCCTGGTTAGGTTTAGGTGCGGTGTGGTTGTCCTGGTTAGGTTTTAGGTGCAGTGTGGTTGTTGGTTAGGGTTAGAGTTAGGTTAGGTTAGAAACGAATGAGATCCAGAAGCTGAAACATAGTTCAACGTCGGTAAATGCACTGTCCTTCTTATACTCCTGATGGCCACCTGTTTTCACCGCTCGAGCAGAGCCCCACAGCCCAGGCCCACAACACCCCCAACAAAATGAGACTTCAAATTAATATGCTATTATAATCATTATTTATATTATAAAAAATAATTTTGTAGGTTTTCAACCATTAGTGGTAGATTGGGTAGGTTTTAGGTGTGAGTGTGGTTCTGTTGGTTAAGGTTTAGTGCGGTGTGGTTGTCCTGGTTAGGTTTAGGTGCGGTGTGGTTATCCTGGTTAGGTTTAGGTGCGGTGTGGTTGTCCTGGTTAGGTTTAGGTGCGGTGTGGTTGTCCTGGTTTAGGTTTAGGTGCAGTGTGGTTGTCCTGGTTAGGTTTAGGTGTGGTGTGGTTTTCCTGGTTAGGTTTAGGTGGCAGTGTAGTTGAACTTGGGTAGGTCTTAAGGCCCAAGGGTTATTTTTAAACAAAGGAAAAAGAAAAAATAGAAAGAAGAGGAAATATAAAATATATAGAGCAATTCAGATTTAATCAGGCCTTCCCTCTCTCAGACCTCATTGAGGCCCCTGGGGTATAATGTACCCAGTTTTTTTAATCCAACTTCTCTCCGCCCGGAGTCTATCTTTTAGAAGCCAGAGTGAGTTGGCTTGGAGCACCGTGGCTCTGAGAGAGGGAAGGCCGTGGGACATGAAAGTGTCTTACAATGAATCTACGTTTCTCTATTTGTTTATTATGTTATGAGTATGCTGATAAATTCTCTTTCTAAGTTCATTCTTCGTCTGTCCACGTATTGTCTCTTGCACTTATTGCAAAAGATCATGTATACACAGTTGGCGGTTTCCACTGAAGTATTTGAATCAACCTGAAAGATCTGTTTTACTGGTCCTATTCTTTACCCATCTCAAAACACACATAATATTTACACGACCCTGCTTTGGGATTCATATTGGTACTGGAACTTTGTATTTTACTCTGTACTAGAATATCCAAAAGATTTTTATTTCTTTTATAGGCCGCAATTGGTTTGTGATTCTGTAAATGAGAAGTCTCTTTCAAAAACGTAGTGAAATTTTGTTTAGTAGCCTATTTAGTTGTGTGCTTCTGAGATGAGTAAAAGGTGACCAAAGGTATAATTTTTTCTTCTGTATTTTGAGCTGGCAGTGCAGGTGTCTCAATGTAATCTTTGAATTCTTTTAAGACATTCTCAGAAACGGTCTTCGTATAACCTCTGTGTTTTGAGTGCTTTAAATAAAATTTTGGTTGCTTTTAAGAATTCTTCTTTCTGTGAACATATACGGTGGAATCTCAGCAATTGTGATTTAAGTATCCCTTTGAAGGTGTGTCTCGGGTGAAAACTGCTCCTATGTAATAGGCAGTGTGTATCAGTCTCCTTAAAGTAGACTTTATAGTCCAGCTGATTGTTCTGTTGAAATTTAAGTCCTTTATATGTCAACTACATCTAAAAAATTAACTCTTTCCAACTGTCCAACTCAAATTTAATTTAATAGATCTTTCATGTTGATTCAAATGCTCAGTAAATTTCATAAAATCCTGTTTTGAGTACGTCCACACTCCCAGATGTCATCTAAAAATCTGAAATACGAAAACGGTTTGAGCGGTGCCGTAGCCCAAAGCAGTCTCTTCCCAATGGGCCATGAAAATGTTAGCATACGAGGGTGCGAAGCGTTTTTCCCATCGCAGTTCCTTTTATTTGTAAGAAGTATTTCGAGTTGAATTCAAAAATCGTTTTTAGTCAAGTTGATTTCCAATAAACTTTAATAAATATTCATACCGGTCGTTTGCTGTCCGGGTATCTGCGCATGCACTCCCGTACTGCTTCAAGGCCTGCTCTGGTTTCTATGTTTGTATAGAGACTGTCGACGGTCAATCGTGAACAACAGTGAATCAGAAGGGATCCTGAGTCCCTGGGTCTTCTGTATAAAATCATAGGTATCCTTTAAATAACTGTTATGTTTCTGTGATATACTACTTAAATGATATTCAATAAATTCAGCTATATTATATGTTTCGCTATTACAATCGGATACTATCGGTCTCCCTGGTGGTATCTTATCTGGAACACTCCAACTTTTAGAATTTTTGTGTATTTTTGGGAGTAAATAAAATCTTCTAGCTCTCGGTACTCCTGGACCCAACAGGTATTCCTTCTGTTTTACTGTTGATGATTCTGTTTTCGTACATCTCTTCTAGGATCTCCTTGACTTCTATCTGGGTATGTGGGATAAATAGGCCCTACTAGAGGGCTATAATGTCAGTATTCTCGAGTTGTCTCATACCTTCCCAAATATAGTCGTTCCTACTCATAATTACAACCGCGTTGCCTTTATCGGCGGTTTTTAAACTATCTTTTTGTTTTTCTTTAAATAACTCAGTGCTCTTTCCTCACTGGTGGTCAGATTGGAGATCTCGTTTCTTTCCCAGTGTAAATGTTAAATGCTTTTAAATCAGCTTCCACAATTTGTGTTATCTGTTGGTAGACTGGAGAAAGGGGGAGTCCAATCTGAACACCAGTGAACGGTTTTCTTTTCTTTTCTATTTATTTTTCCTTCAAAAAGGCTTCCAACTTAAGCCTTCTGTGGGTATTTCTGAGGCCTCTGAGTAATCACCTCTTTGTGTTTTTTATTTTTGGTGCAGGAACGAAAGACAGTCCCTTCAATAAGAACTGCCGTTTGATCGTCTGTAAGTTCAAGTGATGTGCTAGATTCACGATTAATCTCTCAGTTGCATCACTCGGGCCTGATGTTCACGGGAAGTTTAAACGATCTATCCCAATGGTTCAGCATTGCTTTCGCTGTTCCAGCGGTCCAGTGTTATACATCCTCCTCCACCACAAACTCCTCTTTGGGGAGTTCCTCAATGGAGACCAATGTGTCCCTTATTATTTGTTCATCTTCTCTAGATGGACCTGTTCTTCCAAGGGTAATTTTCTGGAGAAGTTTATCAACGGGAAGTACAAAGCCGTGTTGTGGTAATCGGCTTCTCGCCATTTCTGTATGTTTGTGTATCTCTTTAATGGTTAGCTCAATACATCTCTGTGCTCTGTTATTAATCCCTAGAGAAAAGATCAACAACTCGGGCTCCATTGCTATGGTGGGCCTTTTCCATCAAGTTGCCCGCGTGTTGGAATTTAGCTCCGGGAAACAGTCGTCTGCAAGTCTGCATGATTAAAGGTGGAGATCTGCCCACATTGGAGTCCCCAATGATGACATATTTTCTTTTGAGGTTTAGACTCCAATCTTGGTTCTTTCTATGGTTTGAACATGTTTACTGGTCTGCCCAGCGATCTTGGGGTCTCTGGTGTCCCAGGAAGCACTTGTTCCAACACGCGGTCAAATTCTGTCCCTTTCTCTTTTCTAAACGGGCTGCTTCACTCATCTGTCCTATTTCGTCCGCATTCTCCTCTAAAAAATCTCGTGAGAGCAGAATGTGGAGCGATATCGGTAAGGGAACCTTCATTAGATCCCTCTGAAAAAAGGAAAGGTGAAGACTCCACCCTAGTAAGGGAAGGTCGTGCAGTCACGGGTGGCTGATGTACTTGAGCTACTGTGATAACTCTATTATGTCTTTAAAGTGTTTTTCCTGTACCCATTATTTCATTAACACCCTCTCTTGTAGTGATCTCTCCATCTTTGATGGTGTTACCTCCCTCCGTTGTAGGAGGTCGAGCCTGTTTTTCTGTGTTTATTTCCCCACTGGGTAGCTCAGTGATCTTATCTTCTTCCAGCAACAGTCTCTGGTAGATTCTACGGGTGTTCTTTGTTCCAAGGGTGCTTGTGGCCTGACAGGCGTTGGGTACTATGGCTGGAGGTTCTAACGGTGGGAAATCTTCTTCATCGAAATGACCACTCTCCTCTACCCCTATTTGTCGGTGGAGTTCTTTGTTCCACCAGAATGGGTGAGGTCTGTGCGTTCACGGTTTCTCTCTGTGTCACTTCCATAATTTGATCCTGTACACGTGTGTCAGTGGATTGTGCTCGTGGGAGCTGGAACATTGTGTCTCTTTCCCCCACCATTTCTCTCAGTGGTCATGTGTGCCACAAACAACGCTTCCGTTTTCCAAAGACCTCCTCTGTGATTTTGTTTCTATAAGTTCTTTCTGGCCCAGTTACCGCCACCTCGAAAGCCCGTTTCCAATCGTCCTGATCCGTTCTCTCTTTCAGTTCTACGATTGTTCGATCTATCTCTTTCCGTAATGTTCCTCTAAAATCACTTGTGTGTTATACATCCAATTTTTTGCATTGCCACCAACAATTCTGCAGTTCTTCTTGTCGGGGCTGCTGGTTTCACTGTATTAATCAAGAGCTCTGGTTAGTCTCTTAAGCCACGTGGGGTATTATTCGTGACTTTAATAGTGATTTTTTGTAAGTGATGTACAGTGCGTGTGAGTTCATACATCAACTTCATTGTCAATTTAAGTTTAGGAGATGGTGGTGTGTACACTGAGTCTCCATTATGTTTGGACTGGTCAAAGTACTTTGACGCCCCCCCTGTCTTTCTCTTCCAGGGGGAAAGCGGTTTCCTCTATCCCTATTTTTTGTAGCGTGTGTTGTAGTTGTATATATTGCTATTATAGTATTCTCTCTGTGTGTACCTCGGTGGTGATTCCTCGTCAAAATCTATAACATCCAATGGTTTTGGACCTCGTGGAGGTGCCCACCGTGTGTATTTACGATTGTGACCCTTTCTGGTTTTTCATTTTGTTCTGATTAATCGGTTCGTGTATGAACTCATTTCTTTTCTCCATGTTAGATCCACACGAGCATCCGTGTTTGCTGTGTGTTCCTCATCAAATCTCAAAAAGGTCACGGTTTTCTCTGTTGTCATTAATCTGTTTCTCCGAAGTCATAGTCGGTTTTTCTAAGAGTCAAAATCAAGTATTTCTGGGTGTTCCACCGTATCAATTTACGATTGTGACCCTTTTCTGTTTTTCCTTTTATTCTGAGTAATCGGTTCAATGTGTGAACTCATTTCTTTCTCTGTTGTCATAATCTGTTTTCTCTCAAGTCAAAATCGGTATTCTGAAGTACCTGATTAGTTCTTCTGTTGTCAAAATCGTTTCTCTAAAGTCACGTTCGGTGTGAATGAAATCAAAAATAGTAGGGAGGCGTCTTTTGCCTCTACCTTCATTTCTGTTCCATCTTTGTGAATAGGTAGCCCGTTATACGGGCTTTTGGGGGGGGCATCCTCCCTTCCAAGCGGCCGAGAATTATTTTTAAAATTCTCTAAATGAGCGGTCCCTGTCCTCAAACCGCCTCGGGAAATGAGAAGTGCCAGCACGGTTGTGTGTTATGAAATTTCTGTTGTGAGATTCTCTCTCGTGCTCAGCTGGATGTTCATCTAGATCGATACGTCGACGTGGGACTTCTCCTCGTTCCCTACGTGCTCTGTATGCGTACATATCAGCTGATGACACGTTCAAAAATCAAAACAAATTCCCAGGAATTTCAAAACTAAACGACGCTCAGTGAACTCGCGACGTTTCGAAGCACAGCAGCTTCTTCTTTCAGGCAGTGTAACACTATAGCGTCGTTAAGGCAATTAGTAACTGTGGAAACACGAGTGCAGGTGTTGCTACTCTGAGTGATTCGGTGCGAATGATTAGAACCGCGCCCCTCCCGCTATTAAGTATCCACGAGGTCGCTGTGATGACGTCACCTCTCCAACGCCTGGGATAATGCCGCTATGATGGTAAAAACACGGTTTAAAATTGTTTACAAATATGAAACTTCACAATCTTGTTCTTGAAAAATACTTCTATTCATTCTCCATCGTATTCAACCTTTTTTGATCTTTTAATAAAGTGCCCTTGGTGGCAATCATGAAAATACTGCTTTTGCTGAGTCATTTTGCCATTCACCTTCAGTTGTCTTCATTTGAGTGTCTTAAATCATGAATATCCACTTTTAGCTTCACCATTTATCACATTAAGGGGCACTGTAATTTTTAAATCTCATGTGCTATATTTATCAGTTGTTTTTAAACTTAGATTTCTATGAATTAATAGTTAACTCAGTCATTGCTGATCCGTCGATTTTATATAAATGTATTTATTTTATTTCTAGAATGTGATCATGTAAATTTTTATTTGTTTATCATGTTTTTATAAATTCACACTAAGTCATTTTATTATGTCTACTATATATCTATGATAAAGATGATATTAGGATATAGAATATGTAATAATTATATTTATTTCATTTTTATAGGAGAATATTTTTCATAAAACCGTGATTCACTATAGCGTTCGAGAGGTCTTGTGTTTTAATCATCCCGCTCACATTTCAGTTCCACCATTATATTTATCAATAATATGTATATTTATCCATTCAACTGTGTATTATTACTTCATCCGAATTGCTCAACATTTCCTCCAAAATTAGTATGTAAATGTATATCCGTTCGTATACCGCAAGAAACCAACACTACATTAGAACTATCTTAGAATTAATTTTACGTAATAAAATAGAATTGAGTTATTCATCGGAATGTACCCTTCATTATGATGAGAGAACGTGCGGACCAGGGCCACAGGACTCCGCCCCGCAGATCCCACAGGCCCACAGGCGAGGTACTGGCTGTGTTAGGAACGAATGAGATCCAGAAGCTGAAACATAGTTCAACGTCGGTAAATGCACTGTCCTTCTTATACTCCTGATGGCCACCTGTTTTCACCGCTCGAGCAGAGCCCCACAGCCCAGGCCCACAACACCCCCCCAATAAAATGAGACTTCAAATTAATATGCTATTATAATCATTATTTATATTATAAAAAATAATTTTGTAGGTTTCAACCATTAGTGGTAGATTGGGTAGGTTTTAGGTGTAGTGTGGTTCTGTTGGTTAGGTTTAAGTGCGGTGTGGTTGTCCTGGTTAGGTTTAGGTGCGGTGTGGTTATCCTGGTTAGGTTTAGGTGCGGTGTGGTTGTCCTGGTTAGGTTTAGGTGCAGGTGTGGTTGTCCTGGTTAGGTTTAGGTGCAGTGTGGTGTCCTGGTAGGTTAGGTGTGTGGTTTCCTGGTTAGGTTTAGGTGCAGTGTAGTTGAACTGGGTAGGTCTTAAGGCCCAAGGGTTATTTTTAAACAAAGGAAAAAAGAAAAAATAGAAAGAAGATGAAATATAAAATATATAGAGCAATTCAGATTTAATCAGGCCTTCCCTCTCTCAGACCTCATTGAGGCCCCTGGGGTATAATGTACCCAGTTTTTTAATCCAACTTCTCTCCGCCCGGAGTCTATCTTTTAGAAGCCAGAGTGAGTTGGCTTGGAGCACCGTGGCTCTGAGAGAGGGAAGGCCGTGGGACATGAAGTGTCTTACAATGAATCTACGTTTCTCTATTTGTTTATTATGTTATGAGTATGCTGATAAATTCTCTTTCTAAGTTCATTCTTCGTCTGTCCCACGTATTGTCTCTTGCACTTATTGCAAAAGATCATGTATACACAGTTGGCGGTTTCCACTGAAGTATTTGAATCAACCTGAAAGATCTGTTTACTGGTCCTATTCTTTACCCATCTCAAACACACATAATATTTACACGACCCTGCTTTGGGATTCATATTGGTACTGGAACTTTGTATTTTACTCTGTACTAGAATATCCAAAAGATTTTTATTTCTTTTATAGGCCGCAATTGGTTTGTGATTCTGTAAATGAGAAGTCTCTTTCAAAAACGTAGTGAAATTTTGTTTAGTAGCCCTATTTAGTTGTGTTGCTCTGAGATGAGTAAAAGGTGACCAAAGGTATAATTTTTTCTTCTGTATTTTGAGCTGGCAGTGCAGGTGTCTCAATGTAATCTTGAATTCTTTTAAGACATTTCTCAAAAACGGTCTCGTATAACCTCTGTGTTTGAGTGCTTTAAATAAAATTTTGGTTGCTTTTAAGAATTCTTCTTTCTGTGAACATATACGGTGGAATCTCAGCAATTGTGATTTAAGTATCCCTTTGAAGGTGTGTCTCGGGTGAAAACTGCTCCTATGTAATAGGCAGTGTGTATCAGTCTCCTTAAAGTAGACTTTTATAGTCCAGCTGATTGTTCTGTTGAAATTTAAGTCCTTTATATGTCACTACATCTAAAAAATTAACTCTTTCACTGTCCAACTCAAAATTTAATTTTAATAGATCTTTCATGTTGATTCAAATGCTCAGTAAATTTCATAAAATCCTGTTTTGAGTACGTCCACACTCCCCAGATGTCATCTAAAAATCTGAAATACGAAAACGGTTTGAGCGGTGCCGTAGCCAAAGCAGTCTCTTCCCAATGGGCCATGAAAATGTTAGCATACGAGGGTGCGAAGCGTTTTCCCATCGCAGTTCCTCTTATTTGTAAGAAGTATTTCGAGTTGAATTCAAAATCGTTTTTAGTCAAGTTGATTTCCAATAACTTTAATAAATATTCATCCGGTCGTTTGCTGTCCGGGTATCTGCGCATGCACTCCCGTACTGCTTCAAGGCCTGCTCTGGTTTCTATGTTTGTATAGAGACTGTCGACGTCAATCGTGAACAACAGTGAATCAGAAGGGATCCTGAGTCCCTGGGTCTTCTGTATAAAATCATAGGTATCCTTTAAATAACTGTTATGTTTCTGTGATATACTACTTAAATGATATTCAATAAATTCAGCTATATTATATGTTTCGCTATTACAATCGGATACTATCGGTCTCCCTGGTGGTATCTTATCTGGAACACTCCAACTTTTAGAATTTTTGTGTATTTTTGGGAGTAAATAAAATCTTCTAGCTCTCGGTACTCCTGGACCCAACAGGTATTCCTTCTGTTTACTGTTGATGATTCTGTTTTCGTACATCTCTTCTAGGATCTCCTTGACTTCTATCTGGGTATGTGGATAAATAGGCCCTACTAGAGGGCTATAATGTTCAGTATTCTCGAGTTGTCTCATACCTTCCCAAATATAGTCGTTCCTACTCATAATTACAACCGCGTTGCCTTTATCGGCCGGTTTTATAACTATCTTTTTGTTTTTCTTTAAATAACTCAGTGCTCTTTCCTCACTGGTGGTCAGATTGGAGATCTCGTTTCTTTCCCAGTGTAAATGTTTAAATGCTTTTAAATCAGCTTCCACAATTTGTGTTATCTGTTGGGGTAGACTGGAGAAAGGGGGAGTCCAATCTGAACCACCAGTGAACGGTTTCTTTTCTTTTCTATTTATTTTTCCTTCAAAAAAGGCTTCCAACTTAAGCCTTCTGTGGTATTTCTGAAGGCCTCTGAGTAATTCACCTCTTTGTGTTTTTTTATTTTTTGGTGCAGGAACGAAGACAGTCCCTTCAATAAGACTGCCGTTTGATCGTCTGTAAGTTCAAGTGATGGTGCTAGATTCACGATTAATCTCTCAGTGCCATCACTCGGCCTGATGTTCACGGGAAGTTTAAACGATCTATCCAATGGTTCAGCATTGCTTTCGCTTTTCCAGCGGTCCAGTGTATACCATCCTCCTCCACCACAACTCCTCTTTGGGGAGTTCCTCAATGGAGACCAATGTGTCCCTTATATATTTGTTCATCTTCTCTAGATGGACCTGTTCTTCTAAGGGTAATTTTTCTGAGAAGTTTATCAACGGGAAGTACAAAGCCGTGTGTGGTAATCGGCTTCTCGCCATTCTGTATGTTCTGTGTATCTCTTTAATGGTTAGCTCAATACATCTCTGTGCTCTGTTATTAATCCCTAGAGAAAAGATCAACAACTCGGGCTCCATTGCTATGGTGGCCTTTTCCATCAAGTTGCCCGCGTGTTGGAATTTAGCTCCCGGGAAACAGTCGATCTGCAAGTCTGCATGATTAAAGGTGGAGATTCTGCCCACATTGGAGTCCCCAATGATGACATATTTTCTTTTGAGGTTTAGACTCCAATCTTGGTTCTTTCTAGTGGTTTGAACATGTTTACTGGGTCTGCCCAGCGATCTTGGGGTCTCTGGTGTCCCAGGAAGCACTTGTTCCAACACGCGGTCAAATTCTGTCCCTTTCTCTTTTTCTAAACGGGCTGCTTCATCTATCTGTCCTATTTCGTCCGCATTCTCCTCTAAAAATCTCGTGAGAGCAGAATGTGGAGCGATATCGGTAAGGGAACCTTCATTAGATCCCTCTGAAAAAAGGAAAGGTGAAGACTCCACCCTAGTAAGGGAAGGTCGTGCAGTCACGGGTGGCTGATGTACTTGAGCTGCTGTGATAACTCTATTATGTCTTAAAGTGTTTTCCTGTACCATTATTTCATTAACACCCTCTCTTGTAGTGATCTCTCCATCTTTGATGGTGTTACCTCCCTCCGTTGTAGGAGGTCGAGCCTGTTTTTCTGTGTTTATTTCCCCACTGGGTAGCTCAGTGATCTTATCTTCTTCCAGCAACAGTCTCTGGTAGATTCTACGGGGTGTTCTTTGTTCCAAGGGTGCTTGTGGCCTGACAGGCGTTGGTACTATGGCTGGAGGTTCTAACGGTGGGAAATCTTCTTCATCGAATGACCACTCTCCTCTACCCCTATTTGTCGGTGGAGTTCTTTGTTCCACCAGAATGGGTGAGGTCTGTGCGTTCACGGTTTCTCTCTGTGTCACTTCCATAATTTGATCCTGTACACGTGTGTCAGTGATTGTGCTCGTGGGAGCTGGAACATTGTGTCTCTTTCCCCCACCATTTCTCTCAGTGGTCATGTGTGCCACAAACAACGCTTCCGTTTTCTCAAAGACCTCCTCTGTGATTTTGTTTCTATAGTTCTTTCTGGCCCAGTTACACGCCACCTCGAAAGCCCGTTTCCAATCGTCCTGATCCGTTCTCTCTTTCAGTTCTACGATTGTTCGATCTATCTCTTTCCCGTAATGTTCCTCTAAAATCACTTGTGTGTTATACATCCAATTTTTTGCATTGCCCACCAACAATTCTGCAGTTCTTCTTGTCGGGGCTGCTGGTTTCACTGTATTAATCAAGAGCTCTGTTAGTCTCTTAAAGCCACGTGGGGTATTATTCGTGACTTTAATAGTGATTTTTTGTAAGTGATGTACAGTGCGTGTGAGTTCATACATCAACTTCATTGTCAATTTAAGTTTAGGAGATGGTGGTGTGTACACTGAGTCTCCATTATGTTTGGACTGGTCAAAGTACCTTTGACGCCCCCCCTGTCTTTCTCTTCCAGGGGGAAAGCGGTTTCCTCTATCCCTATTTTTGTAGCGTGTGTTGTAGTTGTATATATTGCTATTATAGTATTCTCTCTGTGTGTACCTCGGTGGTGATTCCTCGTCAAAATCTATAACATCCAATGGTTTTGGACCTCGTGGAGGTGCCCACCGTGTGTATTTACGATTGTGACCCTTTCTGTTTTTCATTTTGTTCTGATTAATCGGTTCGTGTATGAACTCATTTCTTTTTCTCCATGTTAGATCCACACGAGCATCCGTGTTTGCTGTGTGTTCCTCATCAAATCTCAAAAGGTCACGGTTTTCTCTGTTGTCATAATCTGTTTCTCCGAAGTCATAGTCGGTTTTTCTAAAGTCAAAATCAGTATTTCTGGGTGTCCACCGTATCAATTTACGATTGTGACCCTTTCTGTTTTTCCTTTTATTCTGAGTAATCGGTTCATGTGTGAACTCATTTCTTTCTCTGTTGTCATAATCTGTTTCTCTCAAGTCAAAATCGGTATTTCTGAAGTCCTGATTAGTTCTTCTGTTGTCAAAATCGGTTTCTCTAAAGTCACGTTCGGTGTGAATGAAATCAAAAATAGTAGGGAGGCGTCTTTTGCCTCTACCTTCATTTCTGTTCCATCTTTGTGAATAGGTAGCCCGTATACGGGCTTTTGGGGGGGCATCCTCCCTTCCCAAGCGGCGAGAATTATTTTTAAATTCTCTAAATGAGCGGTCCCTGTCCTCAAACCGCCTCGGGAAATGAGAAGTGCCAGCACGGTTGTGTGTTATGAAATTTCTGTTGTGAGATTCTCTCTCGTGCTCAGCTGGATGTTCATCTAGATCGATACGTCGACGTGGGACTTCTCCTCGTTCCCTACGTGCTCTGTATGCGTACATATCAGCTGATGACACGTTCAAAAATCAAAACAAATTCCCAGGAATTTCAAAACTAAACGACGCTCAGTGAACTCGCGACGTTTCGAAGCACAGCAGCTTCTTCTTCAGGCAGTGTAACACTATAGCGTCGTTAAGGCAATTAGTAACTGTGGAAACACGAGTGCAGGTGTTGCTACTCTGAGTGATTCGGTGCGAATGATTAGAACCGCGCCCCTCCCGCTATTAAGTATCCACGAGGTCGCTGTGATGACGTCACCTCTCCACGCCTCGGATAATGCCGCTATGATGGTAAAAACACGGTTTAAAATTGTTTACAAATATGAAACTTCACAATCTTGTTCTTGAAAAATACTTCTATTCATTCTCCATCGTATTCAACCTTTTTTGATCTTTTAATAAAGTGCCCTTGGTGGCAATCATGAAAATACTGCTTTTGCTGAGTCATTTTCCCATTCACCTTCAGTTGTCTTCATTTGAGTGTCTTAAATCATGAATATCCACTTTTAGCTTCACCATTTATCACATTAAGGGGCACTGTAATTTTTAAATCTCATGTGCTATATTTATCAGTTGTTTTTAAACTTAGATTTCTATGAATTAATAGTTAACTCAGTCATTGCTGATCCTCCGATTTTATATAAATGTATTTATTTTATTTCTAGAATGTGATCATGTAAATTTTTATTTGTTTATCATGTTTTTATAAATTCACACTAAGTCAATTTATTATGTCTACTATATATCTATGATAAAGATGATATAGGATATAGAATGTAATAATTATATTTTATTTCATTTTTATAGGAGAATATTTTTTCATAAACCGTGATTCATTATAGCGTTCGAGAGGTCTTGTGTTTTAATCATCCGCTCACATTTCAGTTCCACCATTATATTTATCAATAATATGTATATTTATCCATTCAACTGTGTATTATTTACTTCATCCGAATTGCTCAACATTTCCTCCAAAATTAGTATGTAAATGTATATCCGTTCGTATACCGCAAGAAACCAACACTACATTAGAACTATCTTAGAATTAATTTTACGTAATAAAATAGAATTGAGTTATTCATCGGAATGTACCCTTCATTATGATGAGAGAACGTGCGGACCAGGGCCACAGGACTCCGCCCCGCAGATCCCACAGGCCCACAGGCGAGGTACTGGCTGTGTTAGGAACGAATGAGATCCAGAAGCTGAAACATAGTTCAACGTCGGTAAATGCACTGTCCTTCTTATACTCCTGATGGCCACCTGTTTTCACCGCTCGAGCAGAGCCCCACAGCCCAGGCCCACAACACCCCCCAACAAAATGAGACTTCAAATTAATATGCTATTATAATCATTATTTATATTATAAAAAATAATTTGTAGGTTTCAACCATTAGTGGTAGATTGGGTAGGTTTTAGGTGTAGTGTGGTTCTGTTGGTTAGGTTTAGGTGCGGTGTGGTTGTCCTGGTTAGGTTTAGGTGCGGTGTGGTTATCCTGGTTAGGTTTAGGTGCGGTGTGGTTGTCCTGGTTAGGTTTAGGTGCGGTGTGGTTGTCCTGGTTAGGTTTAGGTGCAGTGTGGTTGTCCTGGTTAGGTTTAGGTGTGGTGTGGTTTTCCTGGTTAGGTTTAGGTGCAGTGTAGTTGAACTGGGTAGGTCTTAAGGCCCAAGGGTTATTTTTAAACAAAGGAAAAAAGAAAAAATAGAAAGAAGATGAAATATAAAATATATAGAGCAATTCAGATTTAATCAGGCCTTCCCTCTCTCAGACCTCATTGAGGCCCCTGGGGTATAATGTACCCAGTTTTTTAATCCAACTTCTCTCCGCCCGGAGTCTATCTTTTAGAAGCCAGAGTGAGTTGGCTTGGAGCACCGTGGCTCTGAGAGAGGGAAGGCCGTGGGACATGAAGTGTCTTACAATGAATCTACGTTTCTCTATTTTGTTTATTATGTTATGAGTATGCTGATAAATTCTCTTTCTAAGTTCATTCTTCGTCTGTCCCACGTATTGTCTCTTGCACTTATTGCAAAAGATCATGTATACACAGTTGGCGGTTTCCACTGAAGTATTTGAATCAACCTGAAAGATCTGTTTACTGGTCCTATTCTTTACCCATCTCAAACACACATAATATTTACACGACCCTGCTTTGGGATTCATATTGGTACTGGAACTTTGTATTTTACTCTGTACTAGAATATCCAAAAGATTTTTATTTCTTTTATAGGCCGCAATTGGTTTGTGATTCTGTAAATGAGAAGTCTCTTTCAAAAACGTAGTGAAATTTTGTTTAGTAGCCCTATTTAGTTGTGTGCTCTGAGATGAGTAAAAGGTGACCAAAGGTATAATTTTTTCTTCTGTATTTTGAGCTGGCAGTGCAGGTGTCTTAATGTAATCTTTGAATTCTTTTAAGACATTTCTCAAAAACGGTCTCGTATAACCTCTGTGTTTGAGTGCTTTAAATAAAATTTTGGTTGCTTTTAAGAATTCTTCTTTCTGTGAACATATACGGTGGAATCTCAGCAATTGTGATTTAAGTATCCCTTTGAAGGTGTGTCTCGGGTGAAAACTGCTCCTATGTAATAGGCAGTGTGTATCAGTCTCCTTAAAGTAGACTTTATAGTCCAGCTGATTGTTCTGTTGAAATTTAAGTCCTTTATATGTCACTACATCTAAAAAATTAACTCTTTCACTGTCCAACTCAAATTTAATTTTAATAGATCTTTCATGTTGATTCAAATGCTCAGTAAATTTCATAAAATCCTGTTTTGAGTACGTCCACACTCCCCAGATGTCATCTAAAAATCTGAAATACGAAAACGGTTTGAGCGGTGCCGTAGCCAAAGCAGTCTCTTCCCAATGGGCCATGAAAATGTTAGCATACGAGGGTGCGAAGCGTTTTCCCATCGCAGTTCCTCTTATTTGTAAGAAGTATTTCGAGTTGAATTCAAAATCGTTTTTAGTCAAGTTGATTTCCAATAACTTTAATAAATATTCATCCGGTCGTTTGCTGTCCGGGTATCTGCGCATGCACTCCCGTACTGCTTCAAGGCCTGCTCTGGTTTCTATGTTTGTATAGAGACTGTCGACGTCAATCGTGAACAACAGTGAATCAGAAGGGATCCTGAGTCCCTGGGTCTTCTGTATAAAATCATAGGTATCCTTTAAATAACTGTTATGTTTCTGTGATATACTACTTAAATGATATTCAATAAATTCAGCTATATTATATGTTTCGCTATTACAATCGGATACTATCGGTCTCCCTGGTGGTATCTTATCTGGAACACTCCAACTTTTAGAATTTTTGTGTATTTTTGGGAGTAAATAAAATCTTCTAGCTCTCGGTACTCCTGGACCCAACAGGTATTCCTTCTGTTTACTGTTGATGATTCTGTTTTCGTACATCTCTTCTAGGATCTCCTTGACTTCTATCTGGGTATGTGGATAAATAGGCCCTACTAGAGGGCTATAATGTTCAGTATTCTCGAGTTGTCTCATACCTTCCCAAATATAGTCGTTCCTACTCATAATTACAACCGCGTTGCCTTTATCGGCCGGTTTTATAACTATCTTTTTGTTTTTCTTTAAATAACTCAGTGCTCTTTCCTCACTGGTGGTCAGATTGGAGATCTCGTTTCTTTCCCAGTGTAAATGTTTAAATGCTTTTAAATCAGCTTCCACAATTTGTGTTATCTGTTGGGGTAGACTGGAGAAAGGGGGAGTCCAATCTGAACCACCAGTGAACGGTTTCTTTTCTTTTCTATTTATTTTTCCTTCAAAAAAGGCTTCCAACTTAAGCCTTCTGTGGTATTTCTGAAGGCCTCTGAGTAATTCACCTCTTTGTGTTTTTTTATTTTTTGGTGCAGGAACGAAAGACAGTCCCTTCAATAAGACTGCCGTTTGATCGTCTGTAAGTTCAAGTGATGGTGCTAGATTCACGATTAATCTCTCAGTGCCATCACTCGGCCTGATGTTCACGGGAAGTTTAAACGATCTATCCAATGGTTCAGCATTGCTTTCGCTGTTCCAGCGGTCCAGTGTATACCATCCTCCTCCACCACAAACTCCTCTTTGGGGAGTTCCTCAATGGAGACCAATGTGTCCCTTATATATTTGTTCATCTTCTCTAGATGGACCTGTTCTTCTAAGGGTAATTTTTCTGAGAAGTTTATCAACGGGAAGTACAAAGCCGTGTGTGGTAATCGGCTTCTCGCCATTCTGTATGTTCTGTGTATCTCTTTAATGGTTAGCTCAATACATCTCTGTGCTCTGTTATTAATCCCTAGAGAAAAGATCAACAACTCGGGCTCCATTGCTATGGTGGCCTTTTCCATCAAGTTGCCCGCGTGTTGGAATTTAGCTCCCGGGAAACAGTCGATCTGCAAGTCTGCATGATTAAAGGTGGAGATTCTGCCCACATTGGAGTCCCCAATGATGACATATTTTCTTTTGAGGTTTAGACTCCAATCTTGGTTCTTTCTAGTGGTTTGAACATGTTTACTGGGTCTGCCCAGCGATCTTGGGGTCTCTGGTGTCCCAGGAAGCACTTGTTCCAACACGCGGTCAAATTCTGTCCCTTTCTCTTTTTCTAAACGGGCTGCTTCATCTATCTGTCCTATTTCGTCCGCATTCTCCTCTAAAAATCTCGTGAGAGCAGAATGTGGAGCGATATCGGTAAGGGAACCTTCATTAGATCCCTCTGAAAAAAGGAAAGGTGAAGACTCCACCCTAGTAAGGGAAGGTCGTGCAGTCACGGGTGGCTGATGTACTTGAGCTACTGTGATAACTCTATTATGTCTTAAAGTGTTTTCCTGTACCATTATTTCATTAACACCCTCTCTTGTAGTGATCTCTCCATCTTTGATGGTGTTACCTCCCTCCGTTGTAGGAGGTCGAGCCTGTTTTTCTGTGTTTATTTCCCCACTGGGTAGCTCAGTGATCTTATCTTCTTCCAGCAACAGTCTCTGGTAGATTCTACGGGGTGTTCTTTGTTCCAAGGGTGCTTGTGGCCTGACAGGCGTTGGTACTATGGCTGGAGGTTCTAACGGTGGGAAATCTTCTTCATCGAATGACCACTCTCCTCTACCCCTATTTGTCGGTGGAGTTCTTTGTTCCACCAGAATGGGTGAGGTCTGTGCGTTCACGGTTTCTCTCTGTGTCACTTCCATAATTTGATCCTGTACACGTGTGTCAGTGATTGTGCTCGTGGGAGCTGGAACATTGTGTCTCTTTCCCCCACCATTTCTCTCAGTGGTCATGTGTGCCACAAACAACGCTTCCGTTTTCTCAAAGACCTCCTCTGTGATTTTGTTTCTATAGTTCTTTCTGGCCCAGTTACACGCCACCTCGAAAGCCCGTTTCCAATCGTCCTGATCCGTTCTCTCTTTCAGTTCTACGATTGTTCGATCTATCTCTTTCCCGTAATGTTCCTCTAAAATCACTTGTGTGTTATACATCCAATTTTTTGCATTGCCCACCAACAATTCTGCAGTTCTTCTTGTCGGGGCTGCTGGTTTCACTGTATTAATCAAGAGCTCTGTTAGTCTCTTAAAGCCACGTGGGGTATTATTCGTGACTTTAATAGTGATTTTTTGTAAGTGATGTACAGTGCGTGTGAGTTCATACATCAACTTCATTGTCAATTTAAGTTTAGGAGATGGTGGTGTGTACACTGAGTCTCCATTATGTTTGGACTGGTCAAAGTACCTTTGACGCCCCCCCTGTCTTTCTCTTCCAGGGGGAAAGCGGTTTCCTCTATCCCTATTTTTGTAGCGTGTGTTGTAGTTGTATATATTGCTATTATAGTATTCTCTCTGTGTGTACCTCGGTGGTGATTCCTCGTCAAAATCTATAACATCCAATGGTTTTGGACCTCGTGGAGGTGCCCACCGTGTGTATTTACGATTGTGACCCTTTCTGTTTTTCATTTTGTTCTGATTAATCGGTTCGTGTATGAACTCATTTCTTTTTCTCCATGTTAGATCCACACGAGCATCCGTGTTTGCTGTGTGTTCCTCATCAAATCTCAAAAGGTCACGGTTTTCTCTGTTGTCATAATCTGTTTCTCCGAAGTCATAGTCGGTTTTTCTAAAGTCAAAATCAGTATTTCTGGGTGTCCACCGTATCAATTTACGATTGTGACCCTTTCTGTTTTTCCTTTTATTCTGAGTAATCGGTTCATGTGTGAACTCATTTCTTTCTCTGTTGTCATAATCTGTTTCTCTCAAGTCAAAATCGGTATTTCTGAAGTCCTGATTAGTTCTTCTGTTGTCAAAATCGGTTTCTCTAAAGTCACGTTCGGTGTGAATGAAATCAAAAATAGTAGGGAGGCGTCTTTTGCCTCTACCTTCATTTCTGTTCCATCTTTGTGAATAGGTAGCCCGTATACGGGCTTTTGGGGGGGCATCCTCCCTTCCCAAGCGGCGAGAATTATTTTTAAATTCTCTAAATGAGCGGTCCCTGTCCTCAAACCGCCTCGGGAAATGAGAAGTGCCAGCACGGTTGTGTGTTATGAAATTTCTGTTGTGAGATTCTCTCTCGTGCTCAGCTGGATGTTCATCTAGATCGATACGTCGACGTGGGACTTCTCCTCGTTCCCTACGTGCTCTGTATGCGTACATATCAGCTGATGACACGTTCAAAAATCAAAACAAATTCCCAGGAATTTCAAAACTAAACGACGCTCAGTGAACTCGCGACGTTTCGAAGCACAGCAGCTTCTTCTTCAGGCAGTGTAACACTATAGCGTCGTTAAGGCAATTAGTAACTGTGGAAACACGAGTGCAGGTGTTGCTACTCTGAGTGATTCGGTGCGAATGATTAGAACCGCGCCCCTCCCGCTATTAAGTATCCACGAGGTCGCTGTGATGACGTCACCTCTCCACGCCTCGGATAATGCCGCTATGATGGTAAAAACACGGTTTAAAATTGTTTACAAATATGAAACTTCACAATCTTGTTCTTGAAAAATACTTCTATTCATTCTCCATCGTATTCAACCTTTTTTGATCTTTTAATAAAGTGCCCTTGGTGGCAATCATGAAAATACTGCTTTTGCTGAGTCATTTTCCCATTCACCTTCAGTTGTCTTCATTTGAGTGTCTTAAATCATGAATATCCACTTTTAGCTTCACCATTTATCACATTAAGGGGCACTGTAATTTTTAAATCTCATGTGCTATATTTATCAGTTGTTTTTAAACTTAGATTTCTATGAATTAATAGTTAACTCAGTCATTGCTGATCCTCCGATTTTATATAAATGTATTTATTTTATTTCTAGAATGTGATCATGTAAATTTTTATTTGTTTATCATGTTTTTATAAATTCACACTAAGTCAATTTATTATGTCTACTATATATCTATGATAAAGATGATATAGGATATAGAATGTAATAATTATATTTTATTTCATTTTTATAGGAGAATATTTTTTCATAAACCGTGATTCATTATAGCGTTCGAGAGGTCTTGTGTTTTAATCATCCGCTCACATTTCAGTTCCACCATTATATTTATCAATAATATGTATATTTATCCATTCAACTGTGTATTATTTACTTCATCCGAATTGCTCAACATTTCCTCCAAAATTAGTATGTAAATGTATATCCGTTCGTATACCGCAAGAAACCAACACTACATTAGAACTATCTTAGAATTAATTTTACGTAATAAAATAGAATTGAGTTATTCATCGGAATGTACCCTTCATTATGATGAGAGAACGTGCGGACCAGGGCCACAGGACTCCGCCCCGCAGATCCCACAGGCCCACAGGCGAGGTACTGGCTGTGTTAGGAACGAATGAGATCCAGAAGCTGAAACATAGTTCAACGTCGGTAAATGCACTGTCCTTCTTATACTCCTGATGGCCACCTGTTTTCACCGCTCGAGCAGAGCCCCACAGCCCAGGCCCACAACACCCCCCCAACAAAATGAGACTTCAAATTAATATGCTATTATAATCATTATTTATATTATAAAAAATAATTTTGTAGGTTTCAACCATTAGTGGTAGATTGGGTAGGTTTTAGGTGTAGTGTGGTTCTGTTGGTTAGGTTTAGGTGCGGTGTGGTTGTCCTGGTTAGGTTTAGGTGCGGTGTGGTTATCCTGGTTAGGTTTAGGTGCGGTGTGGTTGTCCTGGTTAGGTTTAGGTGCGGTGTGGTTGTCCTGGTTAGGTTTAGGTGCAGTGTGGTTGTCCTGGTTAGGTTTAGGTGTGGTGTGGTTTTCCTGGTTAGGTTTAGGTGCAGTGTAGTTGAACTGGGTAGGTCTTAAGGCCCAAGGGTTATTTTTAAACAAAGGAAAAAAGAAAAAATAGAAAGAAGATGAAATATAAAATATATAGAGCAATTCAGATTTAATCAGGCCTTCCCTCTCTCAGACCTCATTGAGGCCCCTGGGGTATAATGTACCCAGTTTTTTAATCCAACTTCTCTCCGCCCGGAGTCTATCTTTTAGAAGCCAGAGTGAGTTGGCTTGGAGCACCGTGGCTCTGAGAGAGGGAAGGCCGTGGGACATGAAGTGTCTTACAATGAATCTACGTTTCTCTATTTTGTTTATTATGTTATGAGTATGCTGATAAATTCTCTTTCTAAGTTCATTCTTCGTCTGTCCCACGTATTGTCTCTTGCACTTATTGCAAAAGATCATGTATACACAGTTGGCGGTTTCCACTGAAGTATTTGAATCAACCTGAAAGATCTGTTTACTGGTCCTATTCTTTACCCATCTCAAACACACATAATATTTACACGACCCTGCTTTGGGATTCATATTGGTACTGGAACTTTGTATTTTACTCTGTACTAGAATATCCAAAAGATTTTTATTTCTTTTATAGGCCGCAATTGGTTTGTGATTCTGTAAATGAGAAGTCTCTTTCAAAAACGTAGTGAAATTTTGTTTAGTAGCCCTATTTAGTTGTGTGCTCTGAGATGAGTAAAAGGTGACCAAAGGTATAATTTTTTCTTCTGTATTTTGAGCTGGCAGTGCAGGTGTCTTAATGTAATCTTTGAATTCTTTTAAGACATTTCTCAAAAACGGTCTCGTATAACCTCTGTGTTTGAGTGCTTTAAATAAAATTTTGGTTGCTTTTAAGAATTCTTCTTTCTGTGAACATATACGGTGGAATCTCAGCAATTGTGATTTAAGTATCCCTTTGAAGGTGTGTCTCGGGTGAAAACTGCTCCTATGTAATAGGCAGTGTGTATCAGTCTCCTTAAAGTAGACTTTATAGTCCAGCTGATTGTTCTGTTGAAATTTAAGTCCTTTATATGTCACTACATCTAAAAAATTAACTCTTTCACTGTCCAACTCAAATTTAATTTTAATAGATCTTTCATGTTGATTCAAATGCTCAGTAAATTTCATAAAATCCTGTTTTGAGTACGTCCACACTCCCCAGATGTCATCTAAAAATCTGAAATACGAAAACGGTTTGAGCGGTGCCGTAGCCAAAGCAGTCTCTTCCCAATGGGCCATGAAAATGTTAGCATACGAGGGTGCGAAGCGTTTTCCCATCGCAGTTCCTCTTATTTGTAAGAAGTATTTCGAGTTGAATTCAAAATCGTTTTTAGTCAAGTTGATTTCCAATAACTTTAATAAATATTCATCCGGTCGTTTGCTGTCCGGGTATCTGCGCATGCACTCCCGTACTGCTTCAAGGCCTGCTCTGGTTTCTATGTTTGTATAGAGACTGTCGACGTCAATCGTGAACAACAGTGAATCAGAAGGGATCCTGAGTCCCTGGGTCTTCTGTATAAAATCATAGGTATCCTTTAAATAACTGTTATGTTTCTGTGATATACTACTTAAATGATATTCAATAAATTCAGCTATATTATATGTTTCGCTATTACAATCGGATACTATCGGTCTCCCTGGTGGTATCTTATCTGGAACACTCCAACTTTTAGAATTTTTGTGTATTTTTGGGAGTAAATAAAATCTTCTAGCTCTCGGTACTCCTGGACCCAACAGGTATTCCTTCTGTTTACTGTTGATGATTCTGTTTTCGTACATCTCTTCTAGGATCTCCTTGACTTCTATCTGGGTATGTGGATAAATAGGCCCTACTAGAGGGCTATAATGTTCAGTATTCTCGAGTTGTCTCATACCTTCCCAAATATAGTCGTTCCTACTCATAATTACAACCGCGTTGCCTTTATCGGCCGGTTTTATAACTATCTTTTTGTTTTTCTTTAAATAACTCAGTGCTCTTTCCTCACTGGTGGTCAGATTGGAGATCTCGTTTCTTTCCCAGTGTAAATGTTTAAATGCTTTTAAATCAGCTTCCACAATTTGTGTTATCTGTTGGGGTAGACTGGAGAAAGGGGGAGTCCAATCTGAACCACCAGTGAACGGTTTCTTTTCTTTTCTATTTATTTTTCCTTCAAAAAAGGCTTCCAACTTAAGCCTTCTGTGGTATTTCTGAAGGCCTCTGAGTAATTCACCTCTTTGTGTTTTTTTATTTTTTGGTGCAGGAACGAAAGACAGTCCCTTCAATAAGACTGCCGTTTGATCGTCTGTAAGTTCAAGTGATGGTGCTAGATTCACGATTAATCTCTCAGTGCCATCACTCGGCCTGATGTTCACGGGAAGTTTAAACGATCTATCCAATGGTTCAGCATTGCTTTCGCTGTTCCAGCGGTCCAGTGTATACCATCCTCCTCCACCACAAACTCCTCTTTGGGGAGTTCCTCAATGGAGACCAATGTGTCCCTTATATATTTGTTCATCTTCTCTAGATGGACCTGTTCTTCTAAGGGTAATTTTTCTGAGAAGTTTATCAACGGGAAGTACAAAGCCGTGTGTGGTAATCGGCTTCTCGCCATTCTGTATGTTCTGTGTATCTCTTTAATGGTTAGCTCAATACATCTCTGTGCTCTGTTATTAATCCCTAGAGAAAAGATCAACAACTCGGGCTCCATTGCTATGGTGGCCTTTTCCATCAAGTTGCCCGCGTGTTGGAATTTAGCTCCCGGGAAACAGTCGATCTGCAAGTCTGCATGATTAAAGGTGGAGATTCTGCCCACATTGGAGTCCCCAATGATGACATATTTTCTTTTGAGGTTTAGACTCCAATCTTGGTTCTTTCTAGTGGTTTGAACATGTTTACTGGGTCTGCCCAGCGATCTTGGGGTCTCTGGTGTCCCAGGAAGCACTTGTTCCAACACGCGGTCAAATTCTGTCCCTTTCTCTTTTTCTAAACGGGCTGCTTCATCTATCTGTCCTATTTCGTCCGCATTCTCCTCTAAAAATCTCGTGAGAGCAGAATGTGGAGCGATATCGGTAAGGGAACCTTCATTAGATCCCTCTGAAAAAAGGAAAGGTGAAGACTCCACCCTAGTAAGGGAAGGTCGTGCAGTCACGGGTGGCTGATGTACTTGAGCTACTGTGATAACTCTATTATGTCTTAAAGTGTTTTCCTGTACCATTATTTCATTAACACCCTCTCTTGTAGTGATCTCTCCATCTTTGATGGTGTTACCTCCCTCCGTTGTAGGAGGTCGAGCCTGTTTTTCTGTGTTTATTTCCCCACTGGGTAGCTCAGTGATCTTATCTTCTTCCAGCAACAGTCTCTGGTAGATTCTACGGGGTGTTCTTTGTTCCAAGGGTGCTTGTGGCCTGACAGGCGTTGGTACTATGGCTGGAGGTTCTAACGGTGGGAAATCTTCTTCATCGAATGACCACTCTCCTCTACCCCTATTTGTCGGTGGAGTTCTTTGTTCCACCAGAATGGGTGAGGTCTGTGCGTTCACGGTTTCTCTCTGTGTCACTTCCATAATTTGATCCTGTACACGTGTGTCAGTGATTGTGCTCGTGGGAGCTGGAACATTGTGTCTCTTTCCCCCACCATTTCTCTCAGTGGTCATGTGTGCCACAAACAACGCTTCCGTTTTCTCAAAGACCTCCTCTGTGATTTTGTTTCTATAGTTCTTTCTGGCCCAGTTACACGCCACCTCGAAAGCCCGTTTCCAATCGTCCTGATCCGTTCTCTCTTTCAGTTCTACGATTGTTCGATCTATCTCTTTCCCGTAATGTTCCTCTAAAATCACTTGTGTGTTATACATCCAATTTTTTGCATTGCCCACCAACAATTCTGCAGTTCTTCTTGTCGGGGCTGCTGGTTTCACTGTATTAATCAAGAGCTCTGTTAGTCTCTTAAAGCCACGTGGGGTATTATTCGTGACTTTAATAGTGATTTTTTGTAAGTGATGTACAGTGCGTGTGAGTTCATACATCAACTTCATTGTCAATTTAAGTTTAGGAGATGGTGGTGTGTACACTGAGTCTCCATTATGTTTGGACTGGTCAAAGTACCTTTGACGCCCCCCCTGTCTTTCTCTTCCAGGGGGAAAGCGGTTTCCTCTATCCCTATTTTTGTAGCGTGTGTTGTAGTTGTATATATTGCTATTATAGTATTCTCTCTGTGTGTACCTCGGTGGTGATTCCTCGTCAAAATCTATAACATCCAATGGTTTTGGACCTCGTGGAGGTGCCCACCGTGTGTATTTACGATTGTGACCCTTTCTGTTTTTCATTTTGTTCTGATTAATCGGTTCGTGTATGAACTCATTTCTTTTTCTCCATGTTAGATCCACACGAGCATCCGTGTTTGCTGTGTGTTCCTCATCAAATCTCAAAAGGTCACGGTTTTCTCTGTTGTCATAATCTGTTTCTCCGAAGTCATAGTCGGTTTTTCTAAAGTCAAAATCAGTATTTCTGGGTGTCCACCGTATCAATTTACGATTGTGACCCTTTCTGTTTTTCCTTTTATTCTGAGTAATCGGTTCATGTGTGAACTCATTTCTTTCTCTGTTGTCATAATCTGTTTCTCTCAAGTCAAAATCGGTATTTCTGAAGTCCTGATTAGTTCTTCTGTTGTCAAAATCGGTTTCTCTAAAGTCACGTTCGGTGTGAATGAAATCAAAAATAGTAGGGAGGCGTCTTTTGCCTCTACCTTCATTTCTGTTCCATCTTTGTGAATAGGTAGCCCGTATACGGGCTTTTGGGGGGGCATCCTCCCTTCCCAAGCGGCGAGAATTATTTTTAAATTCTCTAAATGAGCGGTCCCTGTCCTCAAACCGCCTCGGGAAATGAGAAGTGCCAGCACGGTTGTGTGTTATGAAATTTCTGTTGTGAGATTCTCTCTCGTGCTCAGCTGGATGTTCATCTAGATCGATACGTCGACGTGGGACTTCTCCTCGTTCCCTACGTGCTCTGTATGCGTACATATCAGCTGATGACACGTTCAAAAATCAAAACAAATTCCCAGGAATTTCAAAACTAAACGACGCTCAGTGAACTCGCGACGTTTCGAAGCACAGCAGCTTCTTCTTCAGGCAGTGTAACACTATAGCGTCGTTAAGGCAATTAGTAACTGTGGAAACACGAGTGCAGGTGTTGCTACTCTGAGTGATTCGGTGCGAATGATTAGAACCGCGCCCCTCCCGCTATTAAGTATCCACGAGGTCGCTGTGATGACGTCACCTCTCCACGCCTCGGATAATGCCGCTATGATGGTAAAAACACGGTTTAAAATTGTTTACAAATATGAAACTTCACAATCTTGTTCTTGAAAAATACTTCTATTCATTCTCCATCGTATTCAACCTTTTTTGATCTTTTAATAAAGTGCCCTTGGTGGCAATCATGAAAATACTGCTTTTGCTGAGTCATTTTCCCATTCACCTTCAGTTGTCTTCATTTGAGTGTCTTAAATCATGAATATCCACTTTTAGCTTCACCATTTATCACATTAAGGGGCACTGTAATTTTTAAATCTCATGTGCTATATTTATCAGTTGTTTTTAAACTTAGATTTCTATGAATTAATAGTTAACTCAGTCATTGCTGATCCTCCGATTTTATATAAATGTATTTATTTTATTTCTAGAATGTGATCATGTAAATTTTTATTTGTTTATCATGTTTTTATAAATTCACACTAAGTCAATTTATTATGTCTACTATATATCTATGATAAAGATGATATAGGATATAGAATGTAATAATTATATTTTATTTCATTTTTATAGGAGAATATTTTTTCATAAACCGTGATTCATTATAGCGTTCGAGAGGTCTTGTGTTTTAATCATCCGCTCACATTTCAGTTCCACCATTATATTTATCAATAATATGTATATTTATCCATTCAACTGTGTATTATTTACTTCATCCGAATTGCTCAACATTTCCTCCAAAATTAGTATGTAAATGTATATCCGTTCGTATACCGCAAGAAACCAACACTACATTAGAACTATCTTAGAATTAATTTTACGTAATAAAATAGAATTGAGTTATTCATCGGAATGTACCCTTCATTATGATGAGAGAACGTGCGGACCAGGGCCACAGGACTCCGCCCCGCAGATCCCACAGGCCCACAGGCGAGGTACTGGCTGTGTTAGGAACGAATGAGATCCAGAAGCTGAAACATAGTTCAACGTCGGTAAATGCACTGTCCTTCTTATACTCCTGATGGCCACCTGTTTTTCACCGCTCGAGCAGAGCCCCACAGCCCAGGCCCACAACACCCCCCAACAAAATGAGACTTCAAATTAATATGCTATTATAATCATTATTTATATTATAAAAAATAATTTTGTAGGTTTCAACCATTAGTGGTAGATTGGGTAGGTTTTAGGTGTAGTGTGGTTCTGTTGGTTAGGTTTAGGTGCGGTGTGGTTGTCCTGGTTAGGTTTAGGTGCGGTGTGGTTATCCTGGTTAGGTTTAGGTGCGGTGTGGTTGTCCTGGTTAGGTTTAGGTGCGGTGTGGTTGTCCTGGTTAGGTTTAGGTGCAGTGTGGTTGTCCTGGTTAGGTTTAGGTGTGGTGTGGTTTTCCTGGTTAGGTTTAGGTGCAGTGTAGTTGAACTGGGTAGGTCTTAAGGCCCAAGGGTTATTTTTAAACAAAGGAAAAAAGAAAAAATAGAAAGAAGATGAAATATAAAATATATAGAGCAATTCAGATTTAATCAGGCCTTCCCTCTCTCAGACCTCATTGAGGCCCCTGGGTATAATGTACCCAGTTTTTTAATCCAACTTCTCTCCGCCCGGAGTCTATCTTTTAGAAGCCAGAGTGAGTTGGCTTGGAGCACCGTGGCTCTGAGAGAGGGAAGGCCGTGGGACATGAAGTGTCTTACAATGAATCTACGTTTCTCTATTTTGTTTATTATGTTATGAGTATGCTGATAAATTCTCTTTCTAAGTTCATTCTTCGTCTGTCCCACGTATTGTCTCTTGCACTTATTGCAAAAGATCATGTATACACAGTTGGCGGTTTCCACTGAAGTATTTGAATCAACCTGAAAGATCTGTTTACTGGTCCTATTCTTTACCCATCTCAAACACACATAATATTTACACGACCCTGCTTTGGGATTCATATTGGTACTGGAACTTTGTATTTTACTCTGTACTAGAATATCCAAAAGATTTTTATTTCTTTTATAGGCCGCAATTGGTTTGTGATTCTGTAAATGAGAAGTCTCTTTCAAAAACGTAGTGAAATTTTGTTTAGTAGCCCTATTTAGTTGTGTGCTCTGAGATGAGTAAAAGGTGACCAAAGGTATAATTTTTTCTTCTGTATTTTGAGCTGGCAGTGCAGGTGTCTTAATGTAATCTTTGAATTCTTTTAAGACATTTCTCAAAAACGGTCTCGTATAACCTCTGTGTTTGAGTGCTTTAAATAAAATTTTGGTTGCTTTTAAGAATTCTTCTTTCTGTGAACATATACGGTGGAATCTCAGCAATTGTGATTTAAGTATCCCTTTGAAGGTGTGTCTCGGGTGAAAACTGCTCCTATGTAATAGGCAGTGTGTATCAGTCTCCTTAAAGTAGACTTTATAGTCCAGCTGATTGTTCTGTTGAAATTTAAGTCCTTTATATGTCACTACATCTAA
The DNA here is from genome assembly GCF_003368295.1 of Carassius auratus. Lineage (NCBI taxonomy): Eukaryota > Metazoa > Chordata > Actinopteri > Cypriniformes > Cyprinidae > Carassius > Carassius auratus. The sequence continues at coordinate 28,512 of NW_020529271.1, forward strand.
AAAATTAACTCTTTCACTGTCCAACTCAAATTTAATTTTAATAGATCTTTCATGTTGATTCAAATGCTCAGTAAATTTCATAAAATCCTGTTTTGAGTACGTCCACACTCCCCAGATGTCATCTAAAAATCTGAAATACGAAAACGGTTTGAGCGGTGCCGTAGCCAAAGCAGTCTCTTCCCAATGGGCCATGAAAATGTTAGCATACGAGGGTGCGAAGCGTTTTCCCATCGCAGTTCCTCTTATTTGTAAGAAGTATTTCGAGTTGAATTCAAAATCGTTTTTAGTCAAGTTGATTTCCAATAACTTTAATAAATATTCATCCGGTCGTTTGCTGTCCGGGTATCTGCGCATGCACTCCCGTACTGCTTCAAGGCCTGCTCTGGTTTCTATGTTTGTATAGAGACTGTCGACGTCAATCGTGAACAACAGTGAATCAGAAGGGATCCTGAGTCCCTGGGTCTTCTGTATAAAATCATAGGTATCCTTTAAATAACTGTTATGTTCTGTGATATACTACTTAAATGATATTCAATAAATTCAGCTATATTATATGTTTCGCTATTACAATCGGATACTATCGGTCTCCCTGGTGGTTCTATCGTGGAACACTCCAACTTTTAGAATTTTTGTGTATTTTGGGAGTAAATAAAATCTTTAGCTCTCGGTACTCCCTGGACCCAACAGGTATTCCTTCTGTTTACTGGTTGATGATTCTGTTTTCGTACATCTCTTCTAGGATCTCCTTGACTTCTATCTGGGTATGTGGATAAATAGGCCCTACTAGAGGCTATAATGTTCAGTATTCTCGAGTTGTCTCATACCTTCCCAAATATAGTCGTTCCTACTCATAATTACAACCGCGTTGCCTTTATCGGCCGGTTTTATAACTATTCTTTTTTTTTTCTTTAAATAACTCAGTGCTCTTTCCTCACTGGTGGTCAGATTGGAGATCTCGTTCTTTCCCAGTGTAAATGTTTAAATGCTTTTAAATCAGCTTCCACAATTTGTGTTATCTGTTGGGGTAGACTGGAGAAAGGGGAGTCCAATCTGAACCACCAGTGAACGGTTTTTTCTTTTCTATTTATTTTTCTTCAAAAAAGGCTTCCAACTTAAGCCTTCTGTGGTATTTCTGAAGGCTCTGAGTAATTCACCTCTTTGTGTTTTTTTATTTTTTGGTGCAGGAACGAAAGACAGTCCCTTCAATAAGACTGCCGTTTGATCGTCTGTAAGTTCAAGTGATGGTGCTAGATTCACGATTAATCTCTCAGTGCATCACTCGGCTGATGTTCACGGGAAGTTTTAAACGATCTATCCAATGGTTCAGCATTGCTTTCGCTGTTCCAGCGGTCCAGTGTATACCATCCTCCTCCACCAAAACTCCTTTTGGGGAGTTCCTCAATGGAGACCAATGTGTCCCTTATATATTTGTTCATCTTCTCTAGATGGACCTGTTCTCTAAGGGTAATTTTTCTGAGAAGTTTAT